>NC_069502.1:697310655-697398155 GCF_027579735.1 Bombina bombina | reverse complement strand
TTAGTCAGAACAGACTTGGTTAGCAACTTGTAGACAGGACTGGACAACCTCTTAGCCAGGAAAGACTGGTTCAGCAATTTGTAGACAGGACTGGACAAGCTCTTAGTTAAGAAAGATTTGCTCAGAAATTTGTAGACAGGACTGGACAAGCTCTTAGTTAGGAAAGATTGTTTCAGAAATTTGTAGACAGGACTGGATAAGCTCTTTATTAGGACAGACTGGTTCAACAACATAGACGGACTGGAAAAGCTCTTAGTCAGGAAAGACTGTGTCAGCAACCTATAGACAGGACTGTAAAAGCTCTTAGTCAGGAAAGACTGTGTCAGCAACCTATAGACAGGACTGTAAAAGCTCTTAGTCAGGAAAGACTGTGTCAGCAACCTATAGACAGGACTGTAAAAGCTCTTAGTCAGGAAAGACTGTGTCAGCAACCTATAGATAGACAGGACTGTAAAAGCTCTTAGTCAGGAAAGACTGGGTCAGCAACCTATAGACAGGACTGGAAAAGCTCTTAGTCAGGAAAGACTGGGTCAGCGACCTATAGACAGGACTGGAAAAGCTCTTAATCAGGAAAGACTGTGTCAGCAACCTATAGAAAGCAATGGACAGGCTTTTTTTATGACATGCTGTGTCATCAGTTTATAGACAGGACTGGACAGGGTCTTTGTTAGGGTAGACTGGGCCAGTAACTTTAACACCAGACTGGACAGAGATTTAGTTCACAATAGACTTGGTCATTCATTTATAAACAGTACTGGACAGGCTTTTTGTTAGTATAGACTGTGGCAGTAACTTTTAGGTTTAGATTTGTGTCAACAAATTATAGGCAAAAGTTTACTGGTTCTTTGTCAGGATGGACCATGTCAGCAACAAGACAGATATTCAGACATTAAAGGTCACCAAATTCTGAGACAAATTAACATAATATAAACTTCAATAGGAAACACCTTGGGCTAGATTACAAGTGGAGCGATATTTATCACTCCCAATCTCATGCTAACTCTGTTAGAAGTAAGCTTTTTTGCGCATGTCAGGTAGTGCTCGTATTACAAGTTGAAAGTAAAAAGTTTTCTTTTGCATACTAACCCGACACTCGCAAAAAGCCAAAGTTAGAAAATCGTGACCACATTCCCCCTTACACTTCAACATAGTGCAAAAAGTTGAAAAAATAACTAACACACTACTTGAGCACAAACCCAATCGCAATTTCTCAAGTGCGCTAACCAGACATGAATATTTCACATTCCAATATTTTCACATTGAAGAATATGTTCTATTTATTTATTTATATATATATATATATATATATATATATATATATATATATACATACAGTATATATATATATATATGTATATATATATATATATATATATATATATATATATATATATATATATATATATATACTCTTTTTTGGTAAAATATATATATTTACATATATATTGGAACATTGGAACGTGAAATATTTACATAAACATTTTATTAAATATGAATATTGCATAAATATGATTTTACATGTTTTCATCTATTTGATTGCAAACGCCTCCAATGCACTTACAGTATATATGTGTGTACATATGTATTTATGTGTGTCTGTAAATACATATATATACATATAAATACATATGTGCACACATACATATACACAGAGCTTTTTTTGTAAAAAAAAAAGGTGCCGGTACTCAAAAAAAAAGGTGCCAGTACTCACTGATTTTTGATTGATATATTCTGCTCAGTAACTTGGAGAGAAGCAAATGGACAAGCTTATTTACAGTGTTTGATGTATTTTTCAGCCCCCTCTTGTGAAAACTTGAGTATTTACAGGATGATTACATATATTACCTCTTATGACTTGGCAGAGGTGGGGCTACTCAGTACCTGTGAGTGCCCCCACAAAAAAAGCCCTGCATATACATATTTAGACCTGTATATGTTTATTAGATAGTTATTATGAGTGTAGCTGTACATTTTCATGTATTTTTAATGTGTTTGGTAACACTTTTTTGTTTTGCAAAACAGTTAACCAGAGGTCTGAGGTCACGGTAAGCATCCTAGCGTAAATAGTGATTGCGCTCACGCGTTTGCATTTACTTTCAACTTGTAATACAAGCGCTTCTTCGTACGCACGCAAACAACGTTGATAAACCCGATATCGCTTGGATGCATGCAACGATTGGAGGAAGCTGGATTCTTCATCCATATACTAAAGAAAGCAGGAGATGCGGGCAGAGGATCGGCATTATGTTCACCATAACATAAAGGTAAGTATTTTTAAAAATAAGCGTCTTTGTAAACTTTTTTGAATTAAAGTGCCCTGTTTTTAAGATTATTTTTTTATACTGGGCTTTAATTCATTAAAGTTTATGATCACTTAAATTTAGGGCAATGTGGTTTTGTAGTAATAAAATATAATTACATTCATAACACATACAATGAGAAATAGTATATTTAAAAAAAAATAGGGCTAGCTTACAAGTGGAGCTCTTATTTATCGTGACCCCGCAAACGGGCAAAGTGTCTGGTTATTGCTACCACAAGCTTGCGGTAGCAATTAGCGTTCCTAAAATTAACCAGAGATCAGATCTCTGATTCAGTTTCTAAATGTCCCCCAATTGGCACCAAATTTCACTGTATTAATCTTTATTAAAAAATAAAAATTGTAGCATCATTTTTTTTAACAAAGCAACTGCAAAAAGCAGTTATATGGGGCTAAAAGAAAAAAAAATGGCACTATAAAGTGCCTTTACATTGCAGTCTATGGGAACTGTGTGTTCCAAGTGATTATATATGTATATGCTTATATACATACAGGTATATATTTATGTGCTAATATGTGTATAGACACATATAAACACATAAGTGCAACTTACTACTTTCATTGTGCTAGTTCTCATGATGTGTCTCCCGGCATGAAAACGAGGCTCCCATTGGAGCCTGTGGAAGCGCACTCTCGTGAGCGCAATGCTTCCGTGCATTTGCATTGCACCCCACTTGCAATACTAGTGCACATTAGCGTGTGCTGTATTACTCAGTTGATCGCAAATATCGCTTTAGCATAAGCGATATTTAGCGCTCAACTTGTAATCTAGCCCCTAATGATTAAAATATGTGTTTTATATTTTTCTGGAAATGAAATATTAAGTTACTAGGCTGATGTTACTGAAAATTTAATGACTGCATCACAGAGAGAATTACTACATGGTACATGAAGTACTCACTTAAAGGCTAAGCACAGAACAACAATACATAATTCAAAAAGCACCTTTAATCTTGTTTCCTTTCCGCATAATTGGTTTATAGTCTTGCTATGACATTTACCCTAAGCAAAAAAATAAATAAGAAGAAAATGAAATCAGCTTACTCGGCACTAATAGGTTCCCCAAAATAGTTTTTATACTTGGAAATATATACTGCTTTGGTTTTGACATTTTAGTGCCTTGCTTGCAATTTGCTTATTGAAAGGACAGACAAAATTATAAAGTGACCAATTATAAATACTTTCTGCAATTCAAGCAGCATGATATTCTGACTACTCTAAAAAGAATATTGACAAGTATACTTCTACATTAATGGAAATATCCACTTGTATCATTAGACTCTTGCAACAATAACAGAGCACAATTTAATGCCATTCCTCTTGGGCGTTTAGATATTTTTTCATGCATATAAGAAAAGCTAAAATTACAAATTTAAAGAGCACCATAATTTGATTTATATAAATAAGTTTAGGGATCAAATCATAAATTGTTTCTCAAGCAGAATGACGTTGCTCAAGTCCTATTATTTGTTTAGAATTGTTTTGTGCAACTTTGTACATTACAAGGAAAGTCACAGCGCATTAAAGGGACATAATACTCATATGCTAAATCACTTGAAACTGATGCAGTATAACTGTAAAAAGCTGACAGGAAAATATCACCTTAGCATCTCTATGTAAAAAAGGAAGATATTTTACCTCACAATCTCCTCAGCTCAGCAGAGTAAATTCTGTGTAAAAAGTTATACTTCACCTGCTCCCAGCTGCAGGTAAAAAAAATAAAAAAAAATGAAGAAATGAACAGCAGCCAATCAGCATCAGCAGTGCTGAAGTCATGAACTCTTACAGTGATCTCATGAGATTTGACTTAACTCTCATGAGATTTCATAGTAAGCTTCCTTTACCTGATTGGTGAAATAGCATGAGAGTGCATGATGCTCATCCTTTCAGCTGTCCCAGGACAGACATACTAAAATGCTGCTTAGAAATCCTTTACAATGGGAGGTGGCTACTGAGGAACTTTTGAGGTAAAATATCTTTCTTTTTTATATAGAAATGTTCAGGAGATATTTTCTAGTCAGCTTTTTACAGCTATGCTGCATCACTTTCAAGTGTTTAAACATTTGGGTATTATGGCCCTTTAAAGGGATAGTCTATTGTAAAAATAAAGGGTCAGATTACGAGTGGAGCGCAAGGGGTTTATCGTGGGTGTTTGCGTGCATCGGTTTATTGCTCGTATTGCAAGTTGGAAGTAAACCATTCACTTGAGCGCTTGTTGGGTTAGTGCGTCCTCAGAGCTGTGGTTAACTGTTTTGTGAAACACAAAAGTGTCATAAAACACACCAACAATACATTACAAAGTACAGTTACACTCATAATAACAACATCTAATAAAAACTATTTAAAAATATTGCACAAAAAAAGTGGCTTAAAGGGCTCAAAGATATGCAATCTCAGGTGTTAGAAAAAAAAAACAGACAAAGGGCTTTAACATAGAGACACATACATATACATCATCTGTAAAAATGTCTGTATGTATGTATGTATATATATATATATATATATATATATATATATATATATATATATATATATACAGTGGGGAGAAAAAGTATTTAGTCAGCCACCAATTGTGCAAGTTCTCCCACTTAAGAAGATGAGAGAGGCCTGTAATTTTCATCATAGGTATACCTCAACTATGAGAGACAAAATGTGGAAACAAATCCAGACAATCACATTGTCTGATTTGGAAATAATTTATTTGCAAATTATGGTGGAAAATAAGTATTTGGTCAATATCAAAAGTTCATCTCAATACTTTGTTATATATCCTTTGTTGGCAATGACAGAGGTCAAACGTTTTCTGTAAGTCTTCAAAAGGTTGTCACACACTGCTGCTGGTATGTTGGCCCATTCCTGCATACAGATCTCCTCTAGAGCAGAGATGTTTTGGGGCTGTCGCTGGGCAACACAGACTTTCAACTCCCTCCAAAGGTTTTCTATGGGGTTGAGATCTGGAGACTGGCTAGGCCACTCCAGGACCTTGAAATGCTTCTTACGAAGCCACTCCTTTGTTGCCCGGGCGGTGTGTTTGGGATTATTGTCATGCTGAAAGACCCAGCCACATTTCATCTTCAATGCCCTTGCTGATGGAAGGAGGTTTGCACTCAAAATCTCACGATACATGGCCCCATTCATTCTTTCATGTACATGGATCAGTCGTCCTGTTCCCTTTGCAGAGAAACAGCCCCAAAGCATGATGTTGCCACCCCCATGCTTCACAGTAGGTATGGTGTTCTCTCTCCTCCAAACACCACAAGTTGTGTTTCTACCAAAAAGTTCTACTTTGGTTTCATCTGACCATATGGCATTCTCCCAATCTTCTTCCGGATCATCCAAATGCTCTCTAGCATACTTCAGATGGGCCCGGATATGTACTGGCTTAAGCAGGGGGACACGTCTGGCACTGCAGGATCTGAGTCCCTGGCAGCGTAGTGTGTTACTGATGGTAGCCTCTGTTACGTTGGTCCAGCTCTCTGCAGGTCATTCACTAGGCCCCCCCGTGTGGTTCTGGGATGTTTGCTCACCGTTCATGTGATCATTTTGACCCCACATCGTGAGATCTTGTGTGGAGCCCCAGATCGAGGGAGATTATCAGTGGTCTTGTATGTCTTCCATTTTCTAATTATTGCTCCCACAGTTGATTTCTTCACACCAAGCTGCTTGCCTATTGCAGATTCAGTCTTCCCAGCCTGGTGCAGGTCTACAATTTTGTTTCTGGTGTCCTTCGACAGCTCTTTGGTCTTCACCATAGTGGAGTTTGGAGTGTGACTGTTTGAGGTTGTGGACAGGTGTCTTTTATACTGATAACAAGTTCAAACAGGTGCCATTAATACAGGTAATGAGTGGAGGACAGAGGAGCTTCTTAAAGAAGAAGATACAGGTATGTGAGAGCCAGAAATCTTGCTTGTTTGTAGGTGACCAAATACTTATTTTCCACCATAATTTGCAAATAAATTCTTTCTCAATGTGATTGTCTGGATTTGTTTCCACATTTTGTCTCTCACAGTTGAGGTATACCTATGATTAAAATTACAGGCCTCTCTCATCTTCTTAAGTGGGAGAACTTGCACAATTGGTGGCTGACTAAATACTTTTTCCCCCACTGCTCCAAGGGTCCTGCAAACCCTTCTAGGTATAGCCACAGCAACAAAAGAGGCGAGAGAATTGTTTCTTCAGCTAAAAGTGAGTCTTTTATTCAAGTGACTTAGGAGGAAAACAACAGCGACATTTCAGGCCTAGTCAGCCCTTACTCATATATATATATGTGTATTTAATAGACAAAGGAGATCAGCACTCACCAACAACAACCATCACCTCGGTGCACTGCTGTAAACATCCAAGATTGATAATCTGAAAATCCAAGTCCGGTGTATATCCAAATGGATTTTTCAAATAATAGCAGGCACTCATAGAAAAGATCCAACAACTTTATTGTGTACTAAGCTACTCAAAGCCCAAGATGTGCGTGTATTTATATATTTATATGTGTATATATATCTATCTATTGACAGACATATATTCACATATAAACACATAAATACATATATAAATATTAGAGAGAGATACAGATATATATATATATATATATATATATATATACTATGTGTATATATATATATATATATATATATATATATATATATATATATATATATACTGTATATATATATATATATATATATATATATATATATTCTGAAACAACAGAAGTGGGAAGGGAGCACAAACAACGGGATCCTCTCTGGTGTAGTATATTAAGTATCAAATGCAGCAACAATAGCACATAAGCCAAATGAACACCACTTGTTTAAATCTCAACACAAATTAGGTATGGTAACAGTAGGGAGGGTAATACAAGTTCCAGGTTCCTCTCCAATAGGATATCCAGATCTCTCCAACAGAAGATAAACCATTGCAAAGAGGGAGTCCTCAGTCCAGTAAACTGGTCATATGCAAGCAGATAATCAGGGGAAATACAGAGGGAACAACTAAGCCAGTATAGGATATGGATGTAACATTTATTGGATAAAACAAATAAAATGCTTATAAACAAAGTATCATATAAAAAATGTGCAACTGTTAAAAACTCTCCTACATACAAGAGAGTTAATAAAATTGTGCAGTAGCACAAACAACGTTAGCAAACAAGTGAGGGTGTGTGTCCTGACGCATTTCACAATGCTATTGGTCGCTTCTTCAGAGGAAGGTAACGCCCCCCCCTACTTCTTTTATTTATCCATTCTATGGCCTAGATTTGGAGTTTGGCGGTAAAAGGGCTGTTAACGCTCCGCAGGTTTTTTTCTGGCCGCACCATAAATTTAACTCTGGTATCGAGAGTTCAAACAAATGCTGCGTTAGGCTCCAAAAAAGGAGCGTAGAGCATATTTACCGCAAATGCAACTCTCGATACCAGAGTTGCTTACGGACGCGGCCGGCATCAAAAACGTGCTCGTGCACGATTCTCCCATAGGAAACAATGGGGCAGTTTGAGCTGAAAAAAAACCTAACACCTGCAAAAAAGCAGCGTTCAGCTCTTAACGCAGCCCCATTGTTTCCTATGGGGAAACACTTCCTAAGTCTGCACCTAACACTCTAACATGTACCCCGAGTCTAAACACCCCTAACCTTACACTTATTAACCCCTAATCTGCCGCCCCCGCTATCGCTGACCCCTGCATTACACTTTTAACCCCTAATCTGCCGCTCCGTAAACCGCCGCTACCTACGTTATCCCTATGTACCCCTAATCTGCTGCCCTAACATCGCCGACCCCTATGTTATATTTATTAACCCCTAATCTGCCCCCCACAACGTCGCCGACACCTGCCTACACTTATTAACCCCTAATCTGCCGAGCGGACCTGAGCGCTACTATAATAAAGTTATTAACCCCTAATCCGCCTCACTAACCCTATCATAAATAGTATTAACCCCTAATCTGCCCTCCCTAACATCGCCGACACCTACCTTCAATTATTAACCCCTAATCTGCCGACCGGAGCTCACCGCTATTCTAATAAATGGATTAACCCCTAAAGCTAAGTCTAACCCTAACACTAACACCCCCCTAAGTTAAATATAATTTTTATCTAACGAAATAAATTAACTCTTATTAAATAAATAATTCCTATTTAAAGCTAAATACTTACCTGTAAAATACATCCTAATATAGCTACAATATAAATTATAATTATATTATAGCTATTTTAGGATTAATATTTATTTTACAGGCAACTTTGTAATTATTTTAACCAGGTACAATAGCTATTAAATAGTTAAGAACTATTTAATAGTTACCTAGTTAAAATAATAACAAATTTACCTGTAAAATAAATCCTAACCTAAGATATAATTAAACCTAACACTACCCTATCAATAAAATAATTAAATAAACTACCTACAATTACCTACAATTAACCTAACACTACACTATCAATAAATTAATTAAACACAATTGCTACAAATAAATACAATTAAATAAACTATCTAAAGTACAAAAAATAAAAAAGAACTAAGTTACAGAAAATAATAAAATATTTACAAACATAAGAAAAATATTACAACAATTTTAAACTAATTACACCTACTCTAAGCCCCCTAATAAAATAACAAAGCCCCCCAAAATAAAAAATTCCCTACCCTATTCTAAAATACAAATATTACAAGCTCTTTTACCTTACCAGCCCTGAACAGGGCCCTTTGCGGGGCATGCCCCAAGAATTTCAGCTCTTTTGCCTGTAAAAAAAAACATACAATACCCCCCCCAACATTACAACCCACCACCCACATACCCCTAATCTAACCCAAACCCCCCTTAAATAAACCTAACACTACCCCCCTGATGATCTTCCTACCTTGTCTTCACCATGCCAGGTTCACCGATCCGTCCTGGCTCCAAGATCTTCATCCAACCCAAGCGGGGGCTAGACATCCACTGAAGAAGTCCAGAAGAGGGTCCAAAGTCTTCCTCCTATCCGGTAAGAAGAGGACATCCGGACCGGCAAACATCTTCTCCAAGCGGCATCTTCTATCTTCTTCCATCCGATGACGACCGGCTCCATCTTGAAGACCTCCAGCGCGGATCCATCCTCTTCTTCCGACGACTAGACGACGAATGACGGTTCCTTTAAGGGACGTCATCCAAGATGGCGTCCCTCGAATTCCGATTGGCTGATAGGATTCTATCAGCCAATCGGAATTAAGGTAGGAATTTTCTGATTGGCTGATGGAATCAGCCAATCAGAATATAGTTCAATCCGATTGGCTGATCCAATCAGCCAATCAGATTGAGCTCGCATTCTATTGGCTGATCGGAACAGCCAATAGAATGCGAGCTCAATCTGATTGGCTGATTGGATCAGCCAATCGGATTGAACTATATTCTGATTGGCTGATTCCATCAGCCAATCAGAAAATTCCTACCTTAATTCCGATTGGCTGATAGAATCCTATCAGCCAATCGGAATTCGAGGGACGCCATCTTGGATGACGTCCCTTAAAGGAACCGTCATTCGTCGTCTAGTCGTCGGAAGAAGAGGATGGATCCGCGCTGGAGGTCTTCAAGATGGAGCCGGTCGTCATCGGATGGAAGAAGATAGAAGATGCCGCTTGGAGAAGATGTTTGCCGGTCCGGATGTCCTCTTCTTGCCGGATAGGAGGAAGACTTTGGACCCTCTTCTGGACTTCTTCAGTGGATGTCTAGCCCCCGCTTGGGTTGGATGAAGATCTTGGAGCCAGGACGGATCGGTGAACCTGGCATGGTGAAGACAAGGTAGGAAGATCATCAGGGGGGTAGTGTTAGGTTTATTTAAGGGGGGTTTGGGTTAGATTAGGGGTATGTGGGTGGTGGGTTGTAATGTTGGGGGGGGGGTATTGTATGTTTTTTTTTACAGGCAAAAGAGCTGAAATTCTTGGGGCATGCCCCGCAAAGGGCCCTGTTCAGGGCTGGTAAGGTAAAAGAGCTTGTAATATTTGTATTTTAGAATAGGGTAGGGAATTTTTTATTTTGGGGGGCTTTGTTATTTTATTAGGGGGCTTAGAGTAGGTGTAATTAGTTTAAAATTGTTGTAATATTTTTCTTATGTTTGTAAATATTTTATTATTTTCTGTAACTTAGTTCTTTTTTATTTTTTGTACTTTAGATAGTTTATTTAATTGTATTTATTTGTAGCAATTGTGTTTAATTAATTTATTGATAGTGTAGTGTTAGGTTAATTGTAGGTAATTGTAGGTAGTTTATTTAATTATTTTATTGATAGGGTAGTGTTAGGTTTAATTATATCTTAGGTTAGGATTTATTTTACAGGTAAATTTGTTATTATTTTAACTAGGTAACTATTAAATAGTTCTTAACTATTTAATAGCTATTGTACCTGGTTAAAATAATTACAAAGTTGCCTGTAAAATAAATATTAATCCTAAAATAGCTATAATATAATTATAATTTATATTGTAGCTATATTAGGATGTATTTTACAGGTAAGTATTTAGCTTTAAATAGGAATTATTTATTTAATAAGAGTTAATTTATTTCGTTAGATAAAAATTATATTTAACTTAGGGGGGTGTTAGTGTTAGGGTTAGACTTAGCTTTAGGGGTTAATACATTTATTAGAATAGCGGTGAGCTCCGGTCGGCAGATTAGGGGTTAATAATTGAAGGTAGGTGTCGGCGATGTTAGGGAGGGCAGATTAGGGGTTAATACTATTTATGATAGGGTTAGTGAGGCGGATTAGGGGTTAATAACTTTATTATAGTAGCGCTCAGGTCCGCTCGGCAGATTAGGGGTTAATAAGTGTAGGTAGGTGTCGGCGACGTTGAGGGGGGCAGATTAGGGGTTAATAAATATAACATAGGGGTCGGCGATGTTAGGGGTAGCAGATTAGGGGTACATAGGGATAACGTAGGTGGCGGCGATTTGCGGTCGGAAGATTAGGGGTTAATTATTTTAAGTAGCTTGCGGCGACGTTGTGGGGGGCAAGTTAGGGGTTAATAGATATAATACAGGGGTCGGCGGTGTTAGGGGCAGCAGATTAGGGGTACATAAGTATAACGTAGGTGGCGGTCGGCAGATTAGGGGTTAAAAATTTTAATCGAGTGGCGGCGATGTGGGGGGACCTCGGTTTAGGGGTACATAGGTAGTTTATGGGTGTTAGTGTACTTTAGGGTACAGTAGTTAAGAGCTTTATAAACCGGCGTTAGCCAGAAAGCTCTTAACTCCTGCTATTTTCAGGCGGCTGGAGTTTTGTCGTTAGAGCTCTAACGCTCACTGCAGAAACGACTCTAAATACCGGCGTTAGGAAGATCCCATTGAAAAGATAGGCTACGCAAATGGCGTAGGGGGATCTGCGGTATGGAAAAGTCGCGGCTGTAAAGTGAGCGTTAGACCCTTTAATCACTGACTCCAAATACCAGCGGGCGGCCAAAACCAGCGTTAGGAGCCTCTAACGCTGGTTTTGACGGCTACCGCCGAACTCTAAATCTAGGCCTATGTGTCTAAGCTACTGCTCATTATGTTGCCCATCCTCCATTTTTGTTGTGAGCAAAAAGTATATCCCCCTTACATTTAACTTGTAGGTTATATAGAGTTTTAGCGGTTATGTTAAAAAAAATATCTTACTGTGTTGTACCATTAGGTTTGTGTATATTTAAAGCAGATAGGAAGAGGTTTAAGGTTTTAATAGCTCTGACAAGAATGCTGGGGAACCGGACTTACCTTTTAAACATACATGGATAATGCCTTTTAATAGAAGTGTGCATATATATTTAGTGCACTATACTGCTGTAACATATCGGGCTACGCTTGTGTTATGAGTTGAAAGTTTTCCCTTGTGCGCTAACCCAGCGAGCGGAAAAAGTTGGCCCATTCACGTATTCCCCCATAGAAGTCAATTGAGTAAACAAAGTGAGGGGGTAACTAACACCCCACTCTCACGCAAACCCGATCTGATATGCTCACATGCGCTAACCCAACATGAAAATATGAATATTTCACATTCCTGTGACATGTTCATCGCATAACAGAATATGTTCAATTTATTCATAAATAAATATTTCTACATATATCTTATGTTTTTTGGTACAATATACAGTATATCTATACCTATACCTATATATATATATATATATATATATATATACATGATTATATATATGTATAGATATATACAGATATATATAGGAGTATCTATTTTTAAATACAGAAAACATATTCTGCTATTTGCAGAACATCAGAATGTAAAATATTTACAGTAAATAGAATGTTAAAACTTTATTAAATATGAATATTGCATAAATAGATAATAGATAGATAGATGATTGATAGATACATAGATAGAAAGAAAGAAAGATAGATACATAGATAGAAAGATGATAGATAGATAGATGATGATGATAGATAGATGATAGATAGATAGATAGATAGATAGATAGATAGATAGATAGATAGATAGATAGATTGATAGAGAGATAGATAGATAAATAGATAGATAGATAGATAGATAGATAGATAGATAGATAGATAATAAATAGACTTACAGGCAGACAGAACGATAGATAGATAGATAGATAAGATAGATAGATAAATGCATAAATAGATTAGTTTAATTGATGGAGAGAGCAGAATTATATGTCAATCCAATTCTCTGTTTTTTTCTCTTTGCACCAAGCAGATGTATAAATATATAATATAAAAGAAATTCAGAACAGAGAAATGGCATAACTTAAGGATAGAAATTATTACATTCTATTGAATAAAAATGAGATAATGTGAGAGAAAATGCTAAAGAAAAGTTGAGAAATGGGTGAAGAAAAATATTTTGTTTTATTTATTGTACCATAGTCAGAGATCACTTTTGCACTGTACTTGTTTTGTTATTCCAGAGACTATTCAACCAATATTTCCAGTGCCCACCAATCTAGCGCTTCCAATTTATATATCCTGCATCCTATCATAACTAGAAGCATCACATTGTTTTCATGTTCTTCTTTACACTTTTAAAGACAATTATTCAACTGAAATTCCTAGGGGATTTCATAAAACGTTAGTGCTATGAACCTACCTAGATTTAAAGGGACCTGAAACAAAACATTTTCCTTTCATGATTTAGGTAGAACATACAATTTTAAACAACTTTCCAGTTTACTTCTATTATAAAAAAAAATATTCTCTTGGTATCATTTGTTGAAGGAGCAGCAATGCACTACTGGTTTCTAACTGAACAAATGGGTGAGCCAATGACAATCGGTGTATGTATATATATACAGTATATATATAGGCAGCCACCAATCAGCAACTAGAACCTAACTTCTTTGCTGCTCCTGTGCTTACTAAGATAAACATTTCAGCAAAGGATAACAAGAGAAGGAAGCAAATTAAACAATAGAAGTAAATAGGAAATTTGTTTAACATTCTGTCTAAATCATGAATGTCTAATTATTACTTTACTGTCCCTATAATAATGCTTACAGGAATAAGTAGGAAATATATTTGTGCTGGTTGTATTTAAGCTTTGAATTTATTAAATGAATCGTACAATATCATTTATATTTAATACCTGATAAATGTTGGCCTTTAAAGTATATCTGAATAAAACATGAAAAAATCCAAACATCCTGCTAAAAGCTACAAGAATAGTATTGAATTATTGCTGTAAAGTTATCCCATTTCAATGTATATGCGGTCTTATTGTGCCACATCTACCTATGAAAAGCTTGTGATAAGTGTGTTACATTTGAGTTTTCTTATTAAATTCATTTTAAGTCATTTTGCACAGTTTCTTATAGACTGAAAAAGGGGCTATAGATCTATAATTGTATAATACCAGTCTTATTGCCATAATGATGTTGAAAGGAGACAAATTGAATGTACAAATGGAACATGATCTTAACGGTTAACCTTAACAGAACAGTGAGTGTCCCCTAAATTCACCAGTCTCAACCCTTCTACCTTGTAAACAGTGCTAGATATGCTTCCTCTTCTTTCAGATAACCCCAATATATCTCACGCTATGCCTCTGAGGCTGTGATGAAGCAGGGGGGTCCCCACACTGTTGACTGCTGCTAGAACAACGCATCCCATAGAAGTCTATGGGGAGAATATTTTGACAGCAGAATCTTGTCAGAAGTGGTGCAAAGGGGGGAACTTCCGGGCAGCAGCCATCTTTGGTCACATATTTTGAGCTGCTCTTAGCGTGTGAGAATTTTTATTAAAATAATCTGCGATATCAGGAATCAAACGGGTTCTGGACCTCAGAATCTAATGTATATAAGATTTCTGCTTTGATTGAGCCCTGTATCGTATCACCATGCAGCCCTAATATACCGGGATCTATTTTGAGGCCTTCGGCTCCATCAACCCCCCGGCAGGAGACTGGGAATCCCTGCTGTATCGCAGTCTTCGGTATAAGCTGCAATCTCCTGACTAAACATGGAAGAGATCTACTTAGCAATGCACACTTGGATGACTGTCTTTGAGGATATGATGTGCGCCAAATTTGACAGCCTAATATACTCCATGGGACATACTCATGAGAGGATGGGGGTAACTAACTCTCGCAAAGGGCCTAATAAAGAAATAGAGGAATTGAAGGCTATACAAGTAGGTGAGACTCAACCCTCAGATATTTGTGCACAGCTGCATACCGGCTCTTTATTTTTGGCTCCGGACCCTCCCTAGGGGAGGTGCGGCCGACTGCCTGCTGGGGGAATGGGAGGCTATGGATACCGGAGTGCCGCCAGCTTTAGGTCTGCTCTCTGGGATATGCGGGCAAAGAAGAAGGCCCCCCGTAGGTGTAGGGGAGTCTTATGAGCATCAAACCTGCTACCCCTCCAAGCCGACTGGGAGAGCTGGCATTACATACTCCATACCTGAACAGTGGTGGAGCTGCATTCCTGATCTGCACGTCTGGAGCAGGTCGGGACATTTGGGAGTTGCAGTGTGTCCCCCGGATCTTGGTTCAAACAGAGCTCTTGAAGTCAGACGCACAAGCCGACCAGTATGATTCCCTTGAAGCCTTTAAGCTTTACCTAGGTGGCAATATTATTACCCTCATTGATGCCCGGGCGGGCATTGGATAGACTCGGGTGCTCGCAATATCGAACTTTGGGCTGCACTGCTTTGTCATTCCTGAGGTACTTTTTTTTTCTTTTTTTTTACAAATGATGATTCCTGGATCTGATTCAGCATCTCAAGGGACATATGGCTGTATAGTATTCCACATCCTCTGTTTATCCCCACAGCCTGGTGGACACACAGTACTTCTTAATGTATCATATACCCTCCTAGCCCAAATTGGAAATTTTGCCTCCACACTACAGTGTGCTTATTATTACATAGATGAACATAAGAAATGGCTTGTTAAACATACCGGACCTAAGTTGCGTAGTGTGTTTAGGGGTAGCTTATGTGTTCTGGTAATATCACTTGTATATTTATAAGAGAATGCTTTTTATACTTGCTGGGCTCTAAGTTCAATATCCATCTTAATTGTACCACTGTTTACAAAACTTTACATATGCTATTGCTTATGGGCTTATAACTGATTCCCATACATATGGCTGCAACAAGATTTCAGGAATGGTATTAGCAAGACAGTTGTGAGGGAGCTATCTGCCTGGAGAGGTATTTTTTTAGTTAAGTGCCCATAGCCATGTAATATTAGTGTACTATAGCTGTATTTATCACTTCCTAGATAACTTAAAAGTTAATATGTGCCTCTTGAAATAGGGAACTGCTGCATTTAAAATTCCCTAGGTAGCATAGAACGCATCATTACCTAGAAATAATATTCACACAGTGTCTATGTATATGTTATAGGTCTCCTTCTTATTTACTAGATTATAGAGTTTGTGTAGAGACAATTGCAACAGCGGTAAGCTATATTCTCAGCAGATACCTACCAGCTTCTATAGTAAGGACCTAAGGTGTCCCATAATTGTTTCATCATCACTTGTCAATATCACCATATCTACATGGTGCTTGTGAGGGTTTAGTAATAATCTATATAGAACCTATATTCCTCAAAGTCACTCCTTATGAACCTGCATTAATCTAGTGAACCCATTTCCTATTGGTAAGCAGACCATGCTATTGCTTAGCTTTCTCTAAGATAACTCCATCTGCATAATGTGTAGCCCTGTTCTTATATCTCTGATATTATAGCATCCCATGATGGATCTAATTGTTTGTTTATTTTTGGGCAGCACTGTCTTAATATAAGTATTATATTACTAGTAATGGGGGCCCTGGTTTTAGGCATTCTTTTTTTTATTATTATTATTATGTGCAATTAAGTCATACTATATGCTAATCTTTCATAACTAATAGATTATACAAGCCATACTATGGATGATTCTCAGCATTGTCTTCTAGGGATACCTAACCTTGTATTACTTTGTGCTTTATGTTATTAGCCTCTTTTATAGTTTAGATACCTGTATCTGTGCTGTGCAATTGAAGGTCCAGACGTGACCTTTAATACTGTTAATAAAATAATAAAATAAGGTTCTACCCTCAGATGGGATCCAAAACTGGTCCCCTGTTTACCATTTGCCTTCTATAGGCTCTAAATTTTGGAAGGGTCCAAAAGTGGCTCTAGTTATTAAAAAGAAGGCTTTATTATGATGTACTTACGTCTAAAAATACAGACAATCAGTATTGCATTCTGTGATAGGATGAGGTATTGAACATCACTACTTGTATCAAATTTGACCTTATGTTTATATGTATTACCTTGTACTTTGTATGGAATGTACTGTCTGGTGAACCTTAATAAAAAAATTATTTAAAAAAAAAAAAAAAGAAGTGGTGCAAAATCTTTTAGTTGTTCTATATAACAAATTCCCATTTAGTTTAGCATCTAAAATAATCTTGCATATGTATATACCCTTTAGGATTCATATTAAGGTTATATGGGAAATGACTAAGTAAAGTCCATAAAAACTAAAGGATATATTTCAGATTAGTGGTACTCTTGTTAAGAAAACAGTTTGAATTTTGAAGACGAACTATACATCTAGATGGGATCAAACTACAAGACAATGGGGCCAATTTATGAAGCAGTCAAGCTGCCTATTCAGCCTGGCCGGAATCAGAAGTTTAGAAGCAGTGGTCATAAGACCTCTGCTGCTTAACTCATCTGTCACCTCTGAAGCTGCGGACAGCAATCATCCTGATCAAATATGATCGGGATGATTGACACCCCCTGTTAGCAGCCAGTTGGCCGCAAATGTGCAGGGGGCGGAATTGCACAAGCATTTCACACAAAATCACAGCGGATCATGTACGCCCGACACATGATAAATGGGCCCCATTGTGTAAACATTTAACTGAAATAGTCGCAAGCAAAACAAAAATGGATTTTATAGTTTATTTAATATAAAGTGTCACTAATTACAAATACCTTGCCTTTCCCCAGGACCAAAACTGATGTTTTACTTTTACTGTTAAACTACACTCGTATAAAAGCAATTCACAAAGCACCACTATTCAGATACTGATCAAACGGAAAAACTGGAATTGCGTGAAATTAAGGGAACGATGAGCTGTGCATTCTCTGGTAGCAAATCTTAAATCTATAAAGTTTACAAAAACAAAAGACTTTATAATGTTTAAAGTATAACATTTTAAATGCTTGAATGAAAGTTTTGGAATTTCATTTTCCTTTAAAAAGGATTTGCAGAGCTTTATGAATCAACTCTCTGCCGCTGAAAAACTAGTTTTCCGCAATCAATTCAATAAGCGACAGTTAAACTTGAAGTGCATTATCAGCAAAGTCCATCTAAGCAAGGTGATTATACTGATAGGCAGCCTTTAAATGGCCTGAAAAGTGATTTACCCAATGTAATGTAGCAGTGATTTAACCATCAGCACATTACTTCCCTGTTTACTTGTAAGTGCACACCAACAACTTGCAAAGTGCGGTTACCATCAATTTTAACTTGCCAGGCTTTAAAGAAATTTATTATGGGGAGCAAGAGCTATTCACAATGCTTTATAGACCTATACAGCAAGAAATCAATGTAATGTTCAAATAGAAATCGTATCTATTCTCTTTGTTTATAAAATCTTCTAATTCAACCAGCCATCTAGAAATTTTGATAGCATATAATTCCTAAAACAAGTGCGGCAGAGCACCAGTGGACTTGGCTACCGCAAATATCTGTTATTTTGTTAAGTTTGCATTGACCTTTTCTTGAACCCTAATTAAAATAACACACAACTCTGGACAATAATGGATGAAAATACAGAAAATAAAGATTCAGGTTTTATATTGTGGTATACCGAGGACAAAATGTAGAAATAGTCATATTAAAATGATTTACATTATGCAATGTACATCAATTTGTGTACAGAATCTGCATTGTCTGTAATTCTGCAGCACACAGGGTTTGCTTACAACAATACTAGTTATACTATTGCTATTAAATTATTATTTCTAACAAATGTTTTTGCTTTCCAGTTCAAATTATTAAAATATATTCTCACACAAACACACACAAGCCAACTAAGGCAACTCTTAAAGGGACATTAAACTGCTGAGTACAAATACAGTAGCATAGATACTAGTCACCATGCTATTGTTTTTCACCCTGTGCCTGCAGCTGTGTTCAAAGTTATTCTCTTATCAGTTAATGAAGCTCTGCATCTTCACACTGGGTGCCGCCATCTTGGAGTTTATATTTGTTATTTAACTGTTTTTTTTTTTTGTTTTTGTTTTTTTCAAAGAGCTTTATTGATCTTATCATATTTACAAGTGAGAATATGTAAGTAAGAAAAAAAAGAAAATTAACAGTGTGAGGACACAATTCGTCCTCAGAACAGTATAATGTTACACATTGTAAAATATATAGTACTCTGTTCAAGCCGATACCAAAAACACAGAAATTAGCCGTAATCCCTAGTGGTATCTTATAACACGGATGAGGGAGACCCAAAGGTCTCTTGACAGGAGAAGAGGAGGAAGGAAAGGGGTCTAGAAGTGAAATGGGGGGGGGGGGGGAGTGGGAGGAGGGGTATATCGTTAGTCATGAGAGGGCGTTTCATGGAAGCCATCTGGGTCGAAACAGGTCTATCCCCCAATCAGATCCTATGCCCCTCCCATGAGAAGCTAACAAGGAGAGAGAACATTAGGTTTCCAGGTTGTATCAAATGTGTCTTTCCAGTCAGCCCATGTAAGCTCGAAGAGGTCGGAATTACCTAAATTATAAAATATGCTTTTTTCCATGGTATATAAGAAGGCCATATAGGAGCAGACTCTTGTCCAGCTAGGTGGGGACTCTGATTTCCAATCACAAGCTATCAGATGTTTAATGGACATGAAAAGGTATATGCTTATGTATGCATGATGCTTAGGGATAGAGTGGATACCTATATGTAGCAGGGCAACTGCGGGAGAGCTACGTAATGAGACTCCCAATTTGGGAAGGACTCTAAAACATTTTGTCCATAAGGGGCGAATTTTGGGGCATTCCCACCAGATGTGTAGAGAATCCCCTCTCTGACCACAACCTCTCCAACAATACGGGGATGCGCTAGAAAATATTTTAGCTAGCCTGGTGGGCACATAGTACCAATGAGCCACCAACTTGTAATAAGTCTCAAATAAGGTGGTGCAATGTATGGCCTTTTTGGTACGCTCAAGTGCTTGTCCCCAATCATCTTCTGTAAGTGATTTATCAAGCAGGGATTCCCACTTTACAAGGTGGGGAGTTAAGTCCGAATTTAGGTTAGAGTCCAACAGGGTATAGTGTCTGGAAAGGGGTCTATATAGCCTCTTTCCTTGGTTCCAAGTGGACTCCCACGGGGTCAGTGGGCGGGCTAACTGAGGTTTAAAGCCCCAAGAGGTCAAGAAGCTTTTAATTCTGTGGTGTTCAAATTTCAGGATATGGGGTAAGGCCACATCAGCCCCCAACTGAGAGGCAGATTTGAATCCACTTTCCGGTGGCGGAAGCCAAAGGTCCGAGACCACATTCATTCCGACTTGAGACCATTTCAATGGATGGGCATCCTGTAGGCCTACCAATAGACCGGGCAATGAGGTTATGGGAGATGGGTGAGGGGCAATTTGTTTGGAGTGGCGGATTTTATCCCAAAATTGCAAGCATTCCCGAATGATGGGATTTATCAAGGTTAATTCTCTGCGACAATGTGTGGGCGTCCAGATCAGGTCTCGTAAGGCTAGGTTGTAGGGCAACGAGGCCTGTTCGATGGAGCGCCATTTGCAGGAAGACTGCTTGACTCCCCATTGTGAGACATGGGTGAGCATGGCTCCCTCGTAGTATCTCACTATCGAGGGAGAACCCAGACCTCCTTTTAACCTGGGCAATTGCAGAACTCTCTGCGCCACTCTTGGGGGTTTGCCCTGCCAAATATGTTTAGTGAATTCGCTCTGGAACTGTAAAAGAATTTGCCTGGGGACTCTGATTGGCAGACATCGGAATAAGTATGTGAGACGAGGTAGGAAAGACATCTTTAAAGCTGCGATCCGTCCCATCCACGAGACTTGCGAGAGGTTCCAACTCTTACTAAGGGAGCGAAGCTCCGATAGCAAGGGGAGATAAGTTTGACGCCTAAATGCGTCACCGATGTTTCCAACCATCTGAAAGGGTATTTGGTTTTTAAAGGGGCCAAAGACAAGTTCTGGAAGCCTTGGGTGTAGATCTCTGTTTTAGGAATGTTTAGTTTATAGTGAGAATGGGCATTAAATTCCTTGACTATTTGTAGGAGTCTAGGAAGGGTGATCGCAAGATCCGAGGAGAAAAGGGTGATGTCGTCAGCAAATAAGGCTATATTGTGTTTGGTACCACACAGGGTTATCCCACCCATGTGTGGGTCCAATCTAATTTGTTCTGCTAACGGCTCAATGGCCAGCGCAAAGAGCAGGGGTGACAGGGGGCAGCCCTGTCTAGTCCCGTTGAAGATATAGAAAGGGGGAGTTTGGAAACCGAGCCCCTTTACCGAGGCGGAGGGAGTGGAATATAAGGCTTTAATTGCTCCCACTAGGGAGCTTAGGGATTGAAAGGTATCAAGTACTTCCCACAAAAACCGCCATCTCACCCGATCAAAGGCCTTTTCGGCGTCCAGTGCGATGATCGCCATAGGTTTATTAAGGTTGGACGACAGGCTCATCACATTCAAAAGTCTTCTAGTGTTATCTGGTCCTTCTCTTTTGGGGATAAATCCTACTTGGTCTGGATTGATCAAATGGGGGAGAAGGTTGGCAATGCGATTAGCTAAAATTTTTGAGAAGAATTTAATATCAGTGTTAATTAGTGAGATTGGCCTATAGCTGGCACAAAGAGAGGGGTCCTTATTGGGTTTCAAAATAGTTATGATAGTGGCTTCAAGGAATTCACTCTTGAATTTACCTTCATTTCTAGCCAGGTTAAAGAGTCTAAGAAGCAAGGGGGAAATTTCTTGAATGTAAGTTTTATAGAAATGCACTGGGAAGCCATCTGGTCCAGGCGATTTAAATGATTTAGAATTCTTGATGACTTGTTGCACTTCTCTGAGAGAGAATGGCAAGTTTAAGGTATCCTTTTGATCGGGTGAGAGGGATGGGAGGTTCAGTGCTTTTAAGTACTCACGAATAGAGTCCGCTGAGGTCACAGGGGGGTTCTCAGACCTTTCTATGTTATAGAGGTTAGAGTAAAACTCAGCAAAAGCCTCCCCTATCTGAGAGGGAATTTTGAGGAGGGAGCTCCCTTTGACAATGCTATGTATACGTGAGATACTAGTTCTGTTTCTAATTTTGTTGGCTAGGAGGGTGTCCGCCTTATTGCCCTTATAGAAGTACAGTTGTTTGAGTTTAGTTAGGTTATCCTGGGTTCTCCTAAGCTCTAGCTGTGAGATGTGATTTTTAAGATCGATTATTTGGGCTGCTAAGGAGTTAGCAGGCTTTACTCTATTTTGGGATTCTAAATCTCTAAGTTTAATGTGAGCCTGGGACAATGAGAGACCCGCTTGCCTTCGGAGTTTAGCCTGTTCAGATATCATTAAGCCTCTAATGGTTGCTTTAGCAGCACCCCAGAGGGTGTCATCTCCGACCTGATCCTGGTCATTAGTTTCCAGAAAGTGTTTAATTTCTGTACGCAATTTTTCTCTGAGGGCGATATCTTGTAAGAGGTTGTGGGGCATGCGCCAGGAGGGTCTAGAGCGAGTAGTGTTTGAAGAGATGAGGTCGGCAGTGACACAGTCATGGTCAGACCAGGGGCAAATAGAAATGGCTGTGTTAGTGACTAGATCTAGCGAGTCTGCCGTAGAGAACATGTAGTCAAGTCTGGCGTATTGTCGATGTGGTTGTGAGTAGTGCGTGTAGTCTCGGTCCTTTGTGTGGATAGCCCTCCATATGTCAAAAAAACCTGATCCTGTCATGAGAGTACGGAATTTCGCAGCAAGCCGTTCTGTAGAAGGAGGCGCCCTAGCTAAGTCAGAGGACTTTCTATCTAGTTTCGGATCCCAGGTCATGTTAAAGTCGCCCGAGACTATAACCCTACCTTGTTTGTGCTGGGAAATAACATGAAGTATGTGTTTGAGGCACTTAGGCTGGTGAGTGTTGGGCAAGTAGACTGACACAAGTGTATAGAGCACGTGGTTAATGTTACAGACTAGGATGATATATCTGGCCTGCGGATCTCTAATGGTCAAGACTGGTTCAACAGCTAACCTCTTGTGCAGGAGAATAGCTGTGCCTCTGGCTTTTTTGGTGAAGGGAGCATACTCAATATGTGTATATTCCCTGGAGGAGAGTCTGATCGGCTCGTCAGTTAGCCAATGCGTCTCTTGGAGGAACACTATGTCAGGATTGTGGTGTTTCAGCGAGCGTAATAAGAGACTTCTCTTAAAGGGAGTGTTAAGTCCTCTAACGTTTTGGGTGAGAAACCTCAAAGGAGGGCAAGTCATGTCTGGGAGTGATTAAACGTTGGGTACGGAGGGTCTGAGTACCCGGGTATGGGAGGTAGAGTGGGGGAGAAGATAAGGAGAGGAAAGGTAAGGAAAAAGATAAGACACTTAGTAGTGCCTCTAAAGCGGTGGAAGTAGTCCACCTCGAGGGAGCCCTGGCGTGGGCTTCAGTGGGGGGGTTGAGCATACAGCTCCGGAGCTAGTGCAGTGGGGCAGAAACATCAGCCCCGCTCTAATAACATAATTATCAAAACATAAAGTGCTTAAACCAAAGTGAATACAAAACAGCAGAAAACATATCTTACCAGAACATATAACATAGAACTTATTTAGTGAATAAACATTTTGGCGGCTCTAACAGTCTCACAAATACTTTGCCTGACTCAGGTTGCAGGCTAGTCAAACAGAACCATCAGATGAGACCTAGGAGCCTATATACATTCAAACCAGGACCATTGACTCCTGATGGAGCCTACGCAATGGGCTCAGGGTGTTCTTGGGATACTTGTGATTGTTGTATCTTAGGTCTTTTTACTCTCTGTTCTTTCATCGACCATTCAGGAGCTGAGGCTCTCAAGGCAGATTGAGGTTGGGCCCTTGCATTCAGGGGTTCCACCAAAAGACCCCATGAGGCCAGGAGAGTCATACCCTGAGAGGGTGTGGTGATGGTTATGGACTGGTTATCTTTGGTTACTATGAGCCTGGTTGGGAACCCCCATCGGTATCGGAAGTTAGCCTTGCGTAGAGCAGAGGTTACTGACTGGAAGTGGCGACGCTGTTGGAGGGTGTGTGCTGAGAGGTCAGGTAGTATTTGTACTCCCTCGAACCTACCACTTAGGTTTGGTTTACGGTAGGCGGCTTGAAGAAGGCGATCTTTATATAAGTAGCTATGAAAGCACACTATGATATCCCTCGGCTTGTCAGAACTCACTTTCCTAGGGCGCAAAGCCCTATGTGCTCTCTCCATTGTACTAGTGAGGCCTTCAGGGGTGCCTATAAGCTCTCTGAAGAGATCCTGAAGATAGCTCTGGATATCTGCTGGAGCCACCGATTCCGGGACTCCTCTGAATCTGATATTACTTCACCTCGATCTGTCCTCCATGTCAGCCAGTTTAGATTCTAATTGTGAAATCTGCTCAGCCAGATTTTCTGCATAGGCCAGGATGTTGGATTGATCCACAGCCTGATCATCCTGCTTGCGCTCCAGCGCATCAACTCTGTCACCGATTTCTGAGATTTCTTTCTTGAGTTCTGCAGAGCTGCGCTGGATTTCTTGGGTGATGGACTTGGTTTGAATGGCCAGAAGTTTCTTGAGCGATGATTCTGTAATGTAATGTTGGGAGGCAGTTGCTGAGTGTAGGCTGGATTGAGACTCCTCGTCTTGGGAGTCCGGTTCACTCATTTCGCCACCTGGATGGGGTAGGGACTCCTTAGAAACGTGGGCAAAATGGTCAAAGACTGTCTTCCTAGGTTTGGGGTTTGACTTTGAATGTTTCTTCATCATATGAGGCATTTTATAGACTAGTTACTAGATCTCTGGGAGGCAAAGTAATAAATCCCTGGGGGCTCAAGGGTAATACACTGCTGTTTTGGAAGAAATTCAGAGGTTATGCATATCACATTCAAGCACGTAATTTACATAAAACCTATCTCATAGTTAGAGCGGGGCTGAGTCACACTTTAAAGGGAAAAGTTACATGAGTACTCACATTTGTTACTACCAGTCTGGTCCCTCACCTCGGGGAATAGGGGGATACGACACGAAGGAAGGGGAAAGGGGATTGGAAGTGACCCACCCGGACTAGCCGGGCGGGAGCGGGGAGGTGAGGGATTGGAAAGCAGCAGTTAACCCTTTTAATTCGCACAGAGCTGGCCGAAATATACCAGTCAATATGCCACAAGTACCTTATAAGGTCAACAGTAGAGCTTTAGGTGTGGATTATCAGTATTACAAAAAGAGAACGGGCACAACAGTGTCAACATATAAGGTGAGAAAATGATATTAACACACAGATGGGCTTATAGTCATGAGTGCAGCAAGCAGGCAGGAGCAACTGGGGTCTATATAGTGTGGAACCACAAGACCTTAGGTACCTGTGGGAGAAAAAAAAAAAAAAAAAAAAAAAAAACCACAACACACTAAATGAAGGTTAAAGCAAAATATGAAACTACACTCCACCTTGGGCTAAACTCCCAAGGACTATAAAGCTGACGCAGCAGCTATTATTAGTGGTAAGGAGACTAGTTTGAAGAAGATTCTGAAGCAAGGACTGTACAAAATCCCACTGCAGCAAAAAGGTGGAGGGAGGATCAGGAAGATATGTTACAGTAACTTTGCTTTTGATATTGGTAGTAGGGCCTAGTTCCCGGGCCTCGTGGGTAACAATGAATCATGCAGGATCAAACTTCCAAGGAAAATGAGGTGTGGACTAGCCGCTCAGGCAAACGCTGGGACCAACTAACCTGCAATGGGATATCTCTGTAGTCACCCCAAGATCTATGGGAGTGTGTGTAGGTGATCAACCTAATATCATAGGGGCTGCTCCTGTAAAAATAGTACTACCAGTTTGTTGTACTGGAGGTTATGTAGTCAGTACTGTGGGAGTATTTACTTAGTGTAAACCGTTCTTGCAAAAATCACACAACTGTGGCCAACCAGAATAAGTAAATGGCAATTAGGACACAGAGCTTTATTCCAGCTTTATTACAGTGGTAAGGTTGGCTTCACTTCAGGTACTCAGTAAAAAGATAAAGCATGAGATAAATATTGTGTGCAGAGGGCCTTGGGTGCGAGTCAGAGAGCGCCTTGGGTATCATCTATTTGTAACCTACTCACCGAGGTCAATATGAGCAATATAAAGGGTCATACATACTGACAAGTTCTTACCCGGTTTCAAGAGTAGGGCTCTCTGAGTTGAGAGGTGGTTCACTCCGCCGGCTGGTTGTCTGATCCGTCTAATGCAGGAGTGAGAAGGCCCCAAGATGGTGCGCGTTCGCGCCCTTTTTTTTTTTTCCTTATCAGCGCCACACAGAGGCCTGGCCCAACTTTCACTGCACTACTGGGCCCCAGAGACTCCGGAACGCTCCTCCGTTCCGCTTTCCACTCGGGAAGGCGTGGGGGGCAAGAAGGTATCCCCTATCAGATATCACCTCGGCTCAGCTGATGTCTCCCCGGGCAGACGAACAGGATGACAGCCTCTCCGCGCAGCAGCAGTGGTAAGTGATCGCTCCGGAATGGATTCCTGACCCTCCGGAGCGGAGCTGGCTAGTTGAATCAGGTGGCAGGTAGCGTCTGTTGAGAAGGCTTACAGTTGATCCGGAGCGGAGCCCCGACCCTCCGGAGTAAGGAACCAGCTGCAGCCACAGATGGTAATCCGATCAGAGGTCCGCTAGCTTCAATCCTGTCTGGGTATTGGTGATGGCAAATGAAGTATGCGGTAGGATCTAGGGAGACTTGTGTGTTGATCACGTAGCCCAGTGTGGAACTCTAGCCCTCTGGGCAATAGCTGGTAGTGGCCTGATCCCTCAGCAGCCGCAGCAGGCTCCGCTTGCAACACTATAGATAGACCTTCCTGTGGTGGCTGTTAAAGCAGGTCAAGTAGATAGAAAAAGTCACCTTATATAGAAGTAATGTCCACCTACTAAAGATGACAGCTTAATTGGTGGTTGTTGAGTATAATCGCCACTCTATATAACACTTATAATCTATTAGCGTGTGGAGCTCAATGCACACACGTCCTGTCAGCTCAGTGGCTAGCTCCGCCCCCCCTGTTATTTAACTTTTAAACTGTGCAAAAAAAATGCAGAAATGTAACACTTCCCACTCTCTATTATGTGAGGTAAAGTGGTAATTAGTACCAGATATTAAAACAAAAAGGGTTGTCCACTTTTTACAATTATTTTATTGGAAGACAAATAATATAGGTATGAAAAATGTACAATTACTCTCTCTCCAGGAGGTGCGGAAGAGAATAAAAAATGTGTATACTAACTGTTGACTCCCATTGTATACTTAATTCAATTAAGGTGTGTCCTACCATACACCAATCAAAGGCTACATGGGAGTGTCCTTCTTAGACAAAGATTAGGCCAATGCCTAGTCTATATGTTAAATCACAGTATAATTTAAGAATTAACTACTTTAAATTCTAGGGATACATTCTCTGATTGACATTTATGACACCACAAGGTACAGTTGTCAAAAAGCAGATCTATAAAAGTTCACTGCTCCTGTCACATGATACAACAATACATGAGTCACAAGATGACGGCGCCCAGTATAAAATGCAGAGCGTTACCAGCTGGATTCTGTAATCAGTTAAAATAAGAGAACAACTTTAAAGAGAGATGCGGGTACAGGAGGGAAGATACAGCATGGTGAGTAGTAACCATTATATTGTAGTTATATCCAGCTGTTTAATGTCCCTTTAAGAGCAATGCTGAAAATCTGAATTTTTCATTAGCTGGACTAGAGAAAAACTCTCCTTGACCAGTGATTCCCACAACTGGTCCTTACTACCTCAACCATAGAAGTTTTCTAGGATTCAAGGTTTTGTAGACTTGAGCACAAACCAATTGAGTCACTTAGAATACTGTGCTCAGGTAGGAACTAAGATTGAAATAGTAAACCACAAAGCTAGATATAAAAATGTAAAGATTAACTCTAACAGTAACGCAAAACATTTATTTAAAGGGACACTGTAACCAAGAATTTTCTTTCGTGATTCAGATAGAGCATTACATTTTAAGCAACTTTCGAATTTACTCTTATTATAAAAATTTCTTCATTCTTTTGGTATCTTTATTTGAAATGCAAGAATGTAAGTTTAGATGCCGGCCCATTTTAGGTGAACAACCTGGGTTGTCCTTGCTGATTGGTGAATAAATTCATCCACCAATAAAAAAAGTGCTGTCTAGAGTACTGAACCCAAAAAAAGCTTAGATGTCTTCTTTTTCAAATAAAGATAGCAAGAGAACGAAGAAAAATTGATAATAGAAGTAAATTAGAAAGTTGCTTAAAATTGCATGCTCTTTCTGAATTCAAAAAGAAAAATTTGGGGTTCAGTGTCCCTTTAATGAGGACAATAATGTGTAATGCATCAATCGCTGTAAGGATTTAATAAAGATTTCAACATATCCGAGGGGGCAAGGAATTAGTGTACATGAAAGTATGGCAGATCTCATTTTTAATTTTAAAAGATGCCATTAAGTTTCTTCAGAAAGTAAATTACAAAGGTTAGTCCTAAAAAATAGCAATTTTGTCAAAAATGTATCTGTAAACATCTGGTATTGCACTGTGTCTCAAAATACAATCTATAACTACAGGGATACAAACTGCAAATGAAGATATGTTGAATTAATTTTCTAGTAGGTTCTGCTGTTCAATCTAGTAATAGATAATAATAATACGTATTTTATGGGAGGGTGCTATTATTTTAAGGCTCTAGCAAGTTATTCTTCCAGAAACTTGGTTCTGAGATTGTGAGGACAAACCACAAAATAGTCAAATAAACATTAAACACTTTGAGATTATTATATAAACAATACTGCCTGTTATAAATTGCATTACACTTGTAATCTAAGCCAAGCAATCATAGTAAATACATGGGATAATATAAACAAAAAATATATATTTGTAAACAATGTTTTCTCCTTAAATGTGAAAGGATATACTTACTGTATATAGCAAATTCAAAACGTTTCACTTATATTAATATTTTCCCAACTTCATGTAAAAATAATACACGTGGTGGATGCAATTGTATTAATATACATATATCACCCTACATAAATTACTAGTGTATACTATTTTGCCTTCCTAGTTAGAAAAGATAGATAGATAGATAGATAGATAGATAGATAGATAGATAGATAGATAGATAGATAGATAGATAGATATAAAGACAGACAGATAGATAGATAGATAGATAGATAGATAGATAGATAGATAGATAGATAGATAGATAGATAGATAGACAGACAGACAGACAGACAGACATAGAGATAGAGACAGACAGATAACTAGATAGATATATAGATAGATATACATATACACAGACAGACAGATAGAAAGATAGATAGATAGATAGATAGGTTTCCTCTTTGTGAAATTGTCTCTTGGAGCTTCATTCATGGGCCTAATAATTAACTTCACATTGAGTTTTTTAACTGTCCTGGTTAGGGCCCTAAACTTGGAACCCTAAGCTATGTTTAGCCTAAATGAAGTCTATGAGCCCCATTTATCAAGTTCTCCTGAAATGCTAATTAAGTAGCAGCGGTCTTCAGACTGCTGCTGCTTAACCTCTAAACCACCTAAAATGAAGCAGAGTGAAATCATCCTGATCCGCCAGCGAGCAGGCAGGTGGCATCAAATAGGGGGTATTATATGCGGTCGGCTTGCAGCAAGGTCCGGCTGACTTTTTTTGTATGGCCAGTACCTGGTCTCATCCGTTAAAGTACAGTTTTATTAACTGGGCTTTGCATACTTATATATATTGCAAACGATTCACAATTTAAAAGCATTCCAGACAAAAGTTGTAAAAGTTCTTTATTGTAATAACAGAATATTGTTAAAATGATGAACAATGATATGGTACAAATGAATACATTATAAGATGTACACTTGTTAATATATTCAGTATAATTATCTACCTCTATCTCTCACTAAGATAATACAAAATACAAAAACAATGGTTAGAGCATCTAAAGGTCACATTGTTGATGAGAACATGTGCAGGAAAAGTTTTCCACATGACCTTTGTTTTGTTCAACTCATCTCCTGCAGTGATGCACCTGTTAGGAGATAATGATTTTAACTAAATGGTGTAATTTCTACCACGTTAACTCCCAAAATGTCTCACATGAAACACAATGATAGGACTTCTTCAGTGCTTATGTATTAGTAACTAGATACATTAAAGACCTCATGTTGTGATTCTATACAAGACAGCACTCAGTATTGATACCACTTCTCAGATCGGAGAAAGCAAATGTCTTTATAATGCAATATTAGGGAACATTAAAAGAGAAACATCTTTATCATCTGGGAAGAAGCTGTGCTTGTAAGTTTTAAAATGCAAAACAATATTGCTAAAGTTAAGCATATTAACATAAATGTTTTGCTGATCTGAGTTTGGGCATAATGATGATTATATAAAAGCAGAAAATGTTTACTTTTGGAAGCTAATAGTTCTGCTAGAAAACACTCTTTATGGAAATACAGACAATGTAGTTTGGTCAGTATATTTAGAAAAATCTAATTTCAATGTACATTAAAGGGATAGTAAACACCAAAAATCTTATTGTTTAAAAAGATAGATAATTCCTTTATTTACCATTCCCCAGTTTTGCAAAAACACAACTGTTATAGAAATATATTTTTTATCTCTGTAATTACCTTGTATCTAAACTTCTGCTGACTGCCTCCTTATCTCAGATCTTTTGACAGACTTGCATTTTAGGCAATTAGTGCTGACTCTTAAATAACGTCACGTGCATGAGAACAATATTATCTATATGCAACACATGAACTAAGGCCCTCGAGCTGTGAAACACTATCAAATGCAGAGGCAGCCTTCAAGGGCTTAAAAATTAGCATATGAGCCTACCTAGATTTATCTTTCAACTAAGAATAACACAAGAAATAAAGCCAATTTGATGATAAAAGTAAAATAGAAAGTTGTTTAAAATGACATGACCTATCTGAATCATGAAAGTTTCATTTGGACTTTACTATCCCTTTAAAGGACCACTAAACACAGCAGAATAGCATAATCAATAAATGTATAATAGACAATAAAAAGCACTTAGTTTGAATTTTATGAGTAGTAGATTTTTTTCTGACAAATTCAGTTACTTTTATTTTCCATCCCACTGAATCACGTGACAGCCATCAGCCAATCACAAAATGCATATATGTATACAGGTAGCCCTCAGTTTACGCTGGGGTTAGGTTCCATAAGGAATGGTTGTAAATCAAAACCGTTGTAAATTGAAACCAAGTTTATAATGTAAGTCAATGGGAAGTGAGGGAGATAGGTTCCAGGCCCCTTTCAAAATTGTCATAAGTAATACCTAATACATTATTTTTAAAGCTTTGAAATGAAGACTTTAAATGCTAAACAACATTATAAGCCTAATAAAATAATCACACAATGCAGAATATATAATTAAACTAAGTTAAATGAACAAAAACATTTGCTAAACAGCATTATAAACCTAATAAAATAATCACACAACACAGACTTCACTTGCATTTTTCTGCAAACAGTTCTTTCTATGCATTCCAATCTTGACTGATTTATAGACAGGAAGATATTGTTCATTTGAAATCTGCTTGATAGCTCAGGTCTGGTTAAACTGATTAATTTCAGCTTGCTTGGCTTTGCTGCAACACAAGTGGACAGCTCCACCTACTGGCTATTTTAATAAATGCACTGCTTCTCAATGCTTTTCAATAGGAGTCACATGACTGGAAAAATGGTTGTTATTCCGAAACGGTGTAAATTGAACCGTTGTAAAATGAGGGCCACCTGTATTCTGTAACTCTTGCACATGCTCAGTAGGAGCTGGATCCACAGAAAGTGTGCATATAAAAATAATGTGTATATTTAGATAATAGAAGTGAAGTGGAAAGTTTTTTTTAAAATTGTGTGCTCTATCTGAATCACAACGGTTTAATTTTGACTTTAATGGTTCTTTAAGACTAACAAAATTATCTTAGCATGAAATTTGCACAAATACATGATTAATATGATTAATATAATTTTTATCTATTTATGTATTAGTAGCTGTAATAAATTGCTTGCATTGGCAATAAACTATCCACATCAACCACAAAAATGGATATTTAAATTGTACAAATATATATATATTGGCAATTCCCGTTTTTCCAACATCAGAAAAGAAAATCAGAAAATTTTGAATCAAGCTCACAATGTTTAATAATATATAATTAAAAAACTTTGCATTGCACTTTCATTATTTAATTTGAATGCTTTTACAGTCATTTAACTTTGAAAATTGTTTTGTTTCCAACCTCAGCAGAAGGTCTGGAGTGCATTCTAAGGAATGCATAACCCTGAAACTCCTATATGCTTAGTAGTGATTGGTTAATATGTGCAGGGGTTGTGTGTATCTGTTTTTAATTGGTCACAGCAAAGGAACTAAGAAAAACAACATTCAAGAAACTTTTCAAAAAGGTGTGTCTCAGGCCTGAAAAACAGTGTAAATTCTTATAACAAGACACTTTTAACTGCTTCTAAAACATGTATTTTGCACACAAATCTTTTGCAATGCAGTGAATAATTGCAGATGCATTAATTAAAAAATGATGTTGATGTCCCTTTAACAACGATTATAAAATGTAACAATCAAAAATTCTAATTAGAGTATTGAAGTAATTAGATTTGTGATTTAAATTATTATCCTCTAGATTGTAAACTCTTCATAGCAGAACCCTCCTTCTCCTTTTTGATTTACACTGTCAAGTCAAATTGTATTGGATCATATACCCGAGTGATCATATGTTCAATAATGTAGGATATTGTATCACTTTACAAATTAGCACTAATAATAGCAATAAGTAAAAGGACAATGCAGCCAAAATTGGAATTTACATAGATGTATTTCCGTTTTGTATAGAATTATTTTTGTAATATATGTATTAGCAAAAATGCTTCCAATAAAATCTATAGCTGTTAAGTTTGCACCGTGCACCAGCATTATGAACACAGCACGTGCTCATAGAGACTAAGGAGCTTGTACAGTCTTATAATGACTCAATTGTTTAACTGTTGTCGTGATACTAGCCCCACTGGTGCTCTGAGCCACGACAGTATTTAAAATGTTGGCGCACTGAGAATATCTAGCTATGCTTCACATGCACGTGCAGAGAAAAATGTTAACACTAAAACAGTGATAACTTTTACTAGAAGCATTTTGCTAATACATGTATATTGCAAATATGTTTCTATTCAAAGATATAATTCATCTATTTGTATTTACATTTTAAACAGAATGTCCCTTTAACCATTTTTGCTGTGTAGGAAAAGTTAGCAACAAACACCTTTAGTAACATATATATATTGGAATACCTTTTTAAAAATAAATAGAGCATATTCTGCTTTGTGCATATCATTGGAAGGAAAAATATTTACAGTAAATACACAAACACTTTATTAAATATCATCTAGATTACGAGTTATGCACGCTATAGGGAAATATGTTCAAATCAGCCAATAGAATTTCAGTAGCTCTCATCCTATTGGCTGAATTGAACAGCCAATATGATTTTAGTAGCTCTCATCCTATTGGCTGATTTGATTTTCCAAAATCAAATCAGCCAATAGGAATGCCATCTTGAATCGCATACCTTGCATTGAAGATTCAGTGTACGGCGGCGACCGTATGAAGAGGATGCTCCTCGCCGGATGTCTTCAGGATGGACCCGCTCCGCGCCGCCGGGATGAAAATAGAAGATGATGCCTGGATGAATATAGAAGAGGTCGCCTGGATGAAGACTTCTCACCGCCTGGATGAAGACTTCGTCTTATGGATGAAGATAGAAGAGGCCACCTGGATGAAGACTTCTCGCCGCCTGGATGAGGATTTCGCTGCCTGGATGAAGATCGTTCAAGCAGGACTTCAAAAACTGTAAGTGGATCTTCGGAGGTTAGTGATAGATTTTTTTAAGGGTTTTTTTTTAGTTAAGGGTTTGGGCTTTCGTAAAAGAGCTAAATGCCCTTTTCAGAGCAAAGCAAAAGAGCTAAATGCCCTTTTAAGGGCAATGCCCATACAAATGCCCTTTTTAGGGCAATGGTTAGCTTAGGGTTTTTTAGATTATTTTTATGTTAGTGGGTCTTTGTATTTTTTTTCAGGTAAAAGAGCTGTTTCATTTAAGGCAATTCCCTACAAAAGGCCCTTTTAAGGGCTATTGGTAGTTTATTCCAGATTAGATTTTTTTAGTTTGGGGTTTTTTTTTTTTTTAAATGGGTATTAGAATAGGAATAATTTTTATTATTTTTGATAATGTGTTTGCTATTTTGTGTAATGTATTTTTTTAATTTTGGGGTGGGTTTTTAATTTTAGATTAGGGCTTTCATAAAAGAGCTGAATGCCCTTTTAAGGGTAGGGAAAAGAGCTAAATGCCCTTTTAAGGGCAATGCCCATACAAATGTCTCTTTCAGGGCAATGGGTAGATCAGGTTTTACTTTATTATTATTTTTGGGTTTGGAGGGTGGGGGGTTGTTTTGTTTTGTAGCAAAGGAGCTGTTAACTTTAGGGTAATGCCCTACAAAAGGCCCTTTTAAGGGCCCTTGGTAGTTTATTTTAGATTAGGCTTTTTTATTTTGGGGTGGGTTTTTTATTTTTTTAAAAGGGTATTAGAATAGGAATCATTTTTATTATTTTGTATAATTTCTTTGTTATTTTTTGTAATGGTAGGTTTTTTTGTTTTTTTTGTAATTCTAGTGTTTTTTATTTTTTGTAATGGTAGGCTTTTTATTTTTGTAATGTTAGTTTTTAGTGTAAGGCAGCTTAGGTTTTATTTCACAGGTAAGTTTGTATTTATTTTAACTAGGTAGTTAGTAAATAGTTAATAATTATTTACTAACTAGTCTACCTAGTTAAAATAAATACAAACTTACCTGTGAAATAAAAATAAAACCTAAGCTAGCTACAATATAACCAGGGTCGCCACTAAAAATTTTGGGGCCCCTGACTTAACCATTGATCAGGGCCCCCCTCTTCTTTGACGTGCAATTTTTGACCAAGTGACTAAAACGTATATGCACTTTATTCTTAAGTGTAGTCAAACTTGGAAATGTTGTAAAGGCAGTAACACACAAACACAGAAACACACAGACACACTCAAACACTGAAAAATACACTCACACATAAGGATTCACATATAGACACTCTAGCAGACGTGCAAAGAAACACACAAACACACTCAGACACAGACATCCAAACAGACACTCAGCACTTGTTTACATTGACCTGACAAGTAATGAGGTAGACTACAGTTTTGTCAAAAAAGGAGATTTACAAAACAAAATATGGAGTTCTGATTATCTGTTTGTCAAGGAAGATGACAACTAAATGATGGCAACAGCAGGCAGTGGCTGAAAGGAAGGGCTCTGAATTGCCTAAACAATCATTTAAAGGTTAAATGGTGGATTGATGACTTCCGGAAAGGTCTCATTAGTCTCAAAGTCTGTAAAAAGATGTGAATAATCAGTAGTAAGGTAAAAATGTCCTAAAAAGGAACAGACAATGGACACACACACACAAACTCAAACACAAACTTGCACATACACCCAAGGAAACACAGACAGAGACAGCCTCAGAAAACACACAAAGACATACACACAGAGACAACCACATAAAACACACAAAGACATACATACACACACACCCTCACTAAGATATCCACAGAAAACACACAAAGACATACACACACTCTCACAGAGACACCCACAGAAAATGCACAGACATACACACACCCTCACAGAGACACCCACGGAAAACACACAGACATACGCACATACCCTAACAGAGACATCCACAGAAAACACAGACATACATACATACACACACACACCCTCACAGAGACATCCACAGAAAACACACAAAGACATACACACCCATCCTCACAGAGGCATCCAGAGAAAATACAAAAAGACATACATACAAACACCCTCACAGAGACACCCATAGAAAAAGCACAAAGACATATGCACACACCCTCACAGACATCCACAGAAAATGTACAAATACAAATACATACACACCCACCCTTACAGGAAGACCCACAGAAAAAAATACATACACACTCATAGAGACACAAACAAAAGCACAAAGACATAAACACAGACACCCACAAAAACACTCACAGGAGGTAAAATTGCAGACATTAACTTTTTAAAGAATCATATTTGTAAATGTGCAAACAAAAATAATTCTGTGAATTAAAAATTTTACATTAATGATCTGGGTAGATGGCTAGAGGAAGAAAAATACTTTTGGAAGGTTGACATATGTTTGTTTTTTCCCCCATTTTTCCCAACCAAGAGCACCATTTCAAATATGGTGTACAAATGTTCCCATCTGTCAACTGTACTTATGGATTTTGAAAATGCTGTACTCTATATGGTCTTGGTGGAACCATAAGCTGTGGTACTCAGTTTCATACCACTAGATCTGATTAAATGCAAGATTTAGGCTTGTTTGTATGTATTTCAAAATGAAGTCACCTGTAGTGTAAACTGAACAGTGTTAAGTTAATCTGTCTCATTTCAAACACTGAGCAATCTTAGTCCGAGAGTATAACATTTTATGCAGATGTAAAAATCTTACATAAAATGCCTCCTGGCATCTGGAAAGTCCATGCATAAAGGGGCAGTAAACTGGAATGTAATTAAAATATATATATGCCAGTGAACAAGGGCTGACACTAGGCCCGAAACATGTTTGGCTGCTGTTGCTCTATGTCAGTTACAGGACTGTAGCTGATTTTCCCTTTTGATTTTTCTTTCATGTTTTTACATGCAACTGATTTTAACATTTTTTGTACCAAATAAAGCTGTATTTTTCAACTTTTAACAATTTGACATATACTTTTTTCTTTTTCATATGATCTGGAGATGCGGATTAGCAGAGTGTTTGTATATATATATATATATATATATATATATATATATATATATATATATATATATATTAATAAAAAAAAAAACTAATATCTGCCAAAAGGGCACCTACCATTTGTGTATTGAGGAGGAAACATTTCTGCATGGCTTTAAATATAGAATTTCTACAGCATTGTCAAATAATCATAAATACACTGCTGCATATTGGTAAAAAATATATATTTTTATGGACCCCTTGCCCCACCATACAACTACTACCACACTGAGGTTACAATCCAAAATTGCACAAAGAAATATAAAACATTTACTAAGTAAGTCCTACCTCCTCTGCAAATGAAAGTGATCTGCCGTCTGACTCAGGCACACACTAGACAAACTTAAGTGCTAAGTCTGTCTCACACTGTGCATAGTGGTTTAGTGCACACTCAGAAATCCTCTCAAATGCTTAGGCTTTACTCCTTGTAATGACATTTCCCACGCTCAATAGTACTCTGCTCTAGTACCTTCTGGTGGCTGCTAAAATGTAAACAAAATAAATATTTTTTTTTTAAATAATAGTTGTTTTTGCCTCATGGGGCCCCCTGGCCCATTGGGCCCCTGACAGGAGTCAACCCTGTCACCCCCTGATGGCGGCCCTGAATATAACTATCAGTTATATTGTAGCTAGCTTAGGTTTTATTTCACAGGTAAGTATGTATTTAGTTTTAAATAGGTATTATGTAGTTAATAATTGTAAGTTTAATTTAGCTCTATTTTAATTATGTTAAAGTTAGGGGGTGTTAGGGTTAGGGTTACATTAGGGTTAGGATTAGGTTTAAGGGTTACTAGTTTTAATTAGATTATTGCAATGTGGGGGCTTTTGGTTTAGGGGTTAATAGGTTTATTTAGTATATTTCATTGTGGGGGGCTTTCAGGTTAGAGGTTAGTAGGTGTATTATAGTGGCTGCGGAATTAAGGCTTAATAACTTTAGTATAGTGGGGGTGATATGGGCGGGCGGCAGATTTGGGGTTAATAATATTGCAATAGTATTTGCGATGTGGGAGGGCGGCAGTTTAGGGGTTAATAACTTTAGTATAGTGCGGGCGATGTCGGGGAGCGGCGGAATAGGGGTTAATAATTTTTATTAGTGGCGGCGATGTCGGGAGCGGCAGATTAGGGGTTAACTTTAATATAGTACTGCAATGCAGGAGGGCCTCGGTTTAGGGGTTAATAGGTAGTTTATGGGTGTTTAGTGCACTTTGTAGCAGTTTAGTTATGAGTTTTATGTAACAGTTTTGTACCGTAAAACTCATAACTAATGCTTTTATATTGCAAAATGGATCGTGTCGGTATAGGCTGGAACGCAAGCTTTTAGCCTCACCGCAAAACTCGTAATGGCAGCGCTATGGAAGTCCCATGAAAAAACTTAATTTTTACGTGTGCGGGACTGACGTTGTGTTACAGGCTAAAAGGCTTACGGTACGGTTACCATTTTTTCAGCGTTAAAACACGAATGCAAAACTCGTAATCTAGGTGTATGAATATTGCATATATATGATTTTTCATGTTTTCATGTCTTCCCATTACAAATAGCTTCTGGGATATTTTAAGAGATATGCATTATAAGTGTGTTAAAATGCTTCATAATTTCATATTGGAATTTATGCTAATTAGTGTGTCTGGAATTTTTTCAAAGAAAGATGCCAACAGTATGCATGATCCAGCATTAGAACACACATATTCATAACATTAAGTCTGAAGTGTAAACTTGTGGTTGGATGTAAAAATTTACAATTCAAAACATTTTATTTAAATATGTTACGTACAGATGTGTGTCTGTAGTTGTTAAATATGAATGTGGGTGAAAACTACAAGAAGCAATGACTTCATTCTCTTAGTCACACACAATATTTCATTGTCAAAAATATAGATTTTTTTTTTTGTTGAGTGCTGAAAATGTAGGACAGTGTTAATTCTAAATTAGCTTCACAAATTACAGTTAAGGTTTTATATTAAAGGGGCATTAAACACTAGATAAATGCTATATATAATGATGCATTCAAAGAAAAGATTAGTCTGAGAATAATATGTAGATTTATTTTTTAAAGTTTATTAGTTGTTTAAATAGTGACATATTAAGTGTAACATTTTAATGTCTATAAATCAATGGGAGCTGCCATGTTGTAACTTAGGTTACCTTCTCTGCTGTGGCCAATTAGAGCCAGTTATAAATAGGTCACTAGAGTGTGCAGCCAATGGCTGTGTGTAATCAGTGTTCTATACTTCCACTTCTAACAGGAACTGAAAAGCTCACAATTTCAGAATAGAATTACAAGAAAAAGAGAGACAATAAATATTGAAAGTATATTGCAGAGTTTTGTTTAGATATATGATTTATCATTTTATATTACCATCTCAAAGTGTTTAATTTCCCTTTAATGGAAATTCATCTATTGCTAAATATAAATTTATCTTCTAAGTGTATAAACTGATTCCAACAGGAATCATGGATGTTAAATTATTGTATTTACATTTTTTCTGAAATTATAAAAAAAAAATTTGTCAACCACAATGATCATTGAAAATGTTTGCAATAGGTAATATTTCATTTCACCAATTAACAAGGGGATTGAGTAAAACAATATAATTTCAACCATTAAAAAGCTGCTCAGATAATATTGAATGGCAAATTAAGGGCTAGATTACAAGTGGAGCGCTATATATTGCTCTATCTTGTGTGTAACCTCTACTAGAAGTAAGCTTTTTGCACGTGTTGGGTAGGGCGCATGTTACAAAGTAAAACGTTTTTCCGAAGTGCAAAAAGCCAAACTTTGAATATTGCGACCCTGTTACCTTATTTCCCTATAGACTTTAACAGAGCATGAAAATGGAAAACAAACATCCAACAAGTTGTGCAAACCCAATGGCATTTTCTTACGCTTGCTAACCTGGCATGAAATATTAATATCTCACATTACATTGTTCTTCACATAGCAGAAAATGTTCTATTTATTCTTAAAGAGATATTTAAATATATATCTAAGGAATTGTTGTACAAATATATACTTATAAGTATGTATGTATATATATATATATATATATTTAGATGTATATATATATATATATATATATGTATACATATATACAGATATATATTGGGATATCTATTTAAAAATACTTAGAACATATTCTGCTATGCAGAGATCATTAGAATGTTCAATATTGTCCGATGTTATTAATAAAAACTATGACAATCTTTGTTTTTTAAAAATATAACTGCTTGAAGCATTTTAAAGTGTTGGAATAAAAACAGCACTAAAAAGTGCGGTCTATTGGGACTGTGTTAATACTGAAAATATATATGAATATGCTAAAATACATATATATTTATGTGTTAATATTCATATATATTTACACTTTGCGCTATCGCTGCGTGACTTACCCCCTTTGCTGTGTTAGGTTCTCTGCCGTGACTATCGGCATGAGAACAAAGCTCCCATTGGAGCCTATGAAAGCGCTCTCATGAGTGCAAAGCTTCCATGCAATTAGTGTGCGCTAGTATGAGTGGAACGCAAACATCGCGCTCGCGTAAGCTCAATTTTGCGCTCCACTCATTATCTAGCCCTTAATCATTAGGCTTATTTAAAGTACTAATTATTAAACTGAAAAAAAAGTACAGATCTATGTATGTTGCACTTGCAAATAAATAAATCCGAGAAGAATTACCATTGGCAGATTCTTCATTTGTTGATACAAGTAAATGACAAATGTACATAACTAATATATATACACTTTGTAGCCATTCCCAGTTAAGCACATTGCCATATGCCATATCCCTTTAAAACCCATTTAAAACCCTTTTTTCAATATAAAACTTATATTTTGTATTAATGTATATATCTCAGTGTAATACTTTTTTTAATTTGTTATACATGTGTTTTGTCATTTTTTTTTAACCCTTACACTATTTTCAAGGTTGTGCTTATTCTTCTAACGCTGTTTGGGATTTCCCTCAAGCACAACCCTTAACTTTCATCTTGCAATAGCAGCGATATTTTGCAGCAGTTGCAATATCCATTGAAAGTATAGGGTGCACTAAATCGATGTCATCCATGCTAAACCTTCTATGGTAAATCTAATTTACCATAGACTTGCAATATTAATTTGCATGCTAATTTTAGCACAGTCCAGCGATATTGATATCACGGCCGGTCCTATCATTAGAACTCCACTTTTAATCTTAATCATAATGTGTAAAAAGTAGGGTGTCAGTCAAATTGATTGCTAGAGTAGAAAACCAAAAGCTCTTTTTGTCACAAAACAGATTATTGTATAACTATAAAAGAAAATGTGAGAGTCACCTATTGATGTATTTTGTTTGGCAGATAGATGACTGGAAACAACCAGCCAGGAAGAGGGAAATGATGATACAAAATAATTCATCACCAGAAGCCTACACTGCACATCTGACTATGACATCTCTGTAAGTTATGTTTGTGATTTAAGATCTGTATTAGGAGTGTCCAGTCTATTAAAAATAGAAGCTGCTTTAGATTTCCTTTTTTCCAATGCATGTGACCAATATTTACAGGCTATATTAATTGATTCATGCATTAGGACACTCAATGCTGTGCTTTAACGTCGTTAGGACAGCATGAAACGTCCTTCCTTATATGGCATCCTGCAGCCTACTCTTTTAAGGGAATGCAAATCGGACTGGGGCATGCCTAGAATTGTAGGTAGGGATGGGCAAATGTTTTGCAACATTCGAAAAATGAAAACATTTTAACACATTAATTTGTTTCAAATTTTCAATGTTTAATTTCTAATGCTTTTTTTAAATGTAATATTCTATTAGAATTTTTCTAATTCATTTTGAATTATGCAATATTCAAATTTGAAAAATTTAAATCTATATATTTGTAATAATATTTCTAAGGCTCTCTTTAAATGTAATATTCAAATTATGCAATATTCAAAATAGAAACATTTGAATTGGTATATTTGTATCTATTATATATCAATTTACTAAATTCCCTACCATATGAACTATTGAACTTATGAATAGTATTTGTTAAATCAAATGTTACATTCAAAATTTCAAAGGTGGATATTCGATTTAATTATGAACATTCTAAAACAAAAGTAACATTTTCATTCTTATCAACATTCAATTGACCAAAATGAATGTCAATAAACATAATATTAAAGCACCTAAGAGGAGAGACAAGACAATGCCTAATTTGGTACAACAATGTTTATACTAATATAAATCGTACAATACAATAGATAAAAATCAGTGTTTACCTGATATACAAGTATTAAAATAAAATTCAGTAAAATCAATTACTATAAATCAATTTTAAAATCGAATAACTTATGGTCTAAAACATACAATTAATTCAAACAAGAACAACTATTATATATAACTCTATAATTCCAGCTGCGGCTGATATAAACTTTATATATAAAATGCAAGCTTATCAACATACAAATTCGTTAAACAAGTCTTTGGCCAAAGTGCTAGGTGCACCTATGCTGTGGAATAGAACAAAAAAAAATTTGGACATCCAGAAATGTGTCTATGCGTATACCCATGGGCAAAAGAAAATAGTAATAAATTGTGTCAAATCTGATTAACTAAACTTAGTCTGGTGAAATTTGTGTTCCAATATATCAAATTAGGTGTAATCAGTCTCCGTGTCTTAAACACTGATGAGGGTGTGAAAAAATGGTGATACAAAAAAGTGAAAAAATAGGTCAAATGTAAAAATAGGACAAAATATAAAAATATTTAAAAATAAAATTCTAAAGTGATAATATTAAAATGTCAAAAATGGAAAAAAAATGGGAAAAAATAAAAAGTAAAAAATAAAAAAAAATGGAAAAAATGATCCACTACCACAATGTCCAATCCGAAATGTGTAATAAATTGATGCAAATCGTTAGTTATCCACAAATACAGAGTGTGTGACCAATCCTCTAGTAGAGATCCTTTAGAGTGGATCCATCGGTTCCAGTAGGAGATCTGTAAACATATATAACAATAGTGCAATATTGCTAAAAAAATATATGTATCGATTAAAATATGGCTTACCAATATGTCAATGTGTTTCGGCCCTTGAATGGGGCCTTTCTCAAGACTAAATGGGTTCCTTATTGGTGGCCTTATATACTTTAAATAAATCATAGCAAGCTCCGTTTAAACTGATTGTTTGGCGCCAAAATCCTTTAACGTAATGTCCTGTGTTGCATTAATCCCTTCCCCCTTGCTCTGTGCTGGCGAAATTCTATTCGTTAACGTGTTATCTTGTGTTACCGCTATTTCCTTCCCCTTTCCTATGTACTAGCATTATTGCCTTTGTAACCGGAAGTGGCATCATATGACGTCAGTTCCAGTTTCATATTGTCAATAGTCCTTCCTTCCGCTTTCCATCTGTTCCTTGAATTTGCGACTTTTGTCTTGCATATATTATGATCATATTCTGTCATATATTGGCCCTATCCTATCTATATGTTTATCTGTGTTCACCTTCTCCTGTATTTGCGACTTTTGTACTGCATATATTGTGAATCTATTGTGATGTTTCGTATTTTGACCCTATCCTATTTCTATATGTTTATCTGTGTTCACCTTCTCCTGTTCGTCCATTATTAGGTAAATCCCAGATAAGAGAACTTGAAATTCGGTTACCTTTGTATGTCACTTCCGTACTGGAGGACTCTTTATTCAACATAACCAAATATAATTCAATATTTCAAATCCAATTTCCCTCACATAGTGCAGTTCTACTGTATAAATAAATAATAATACATCTTAAACCTCTAATATATTTTGAAAATGTGTATCGATCCTATATCTCTCAGTGAAACATGGTGCATCTTAGTACAATGTGAATGATTCTAATCGACTCCAGTTTTTAATGTTAAATGCCTTCCACTGTTTGCATTTTAGATAGCTTACACTATCATTAAGACACCATCCTTAACACTATATATTTATGAGTGAAACTAGGGAAGATTTCTACCTGAATAGCTGTGTTGTTGTAAATAATGAAAATATACTGTCGGTATGTCTTCTATCTAAATTGCTATGTTTTTATAAATGGTATAAATATTCTCACTGTTTCACTTATCTTTGGATTAACCCCTTAGTGTTCTTGCTAGCATGGATCCCTATGGATCTCTATAATAACTACTAGAGATCCTGTGTTCAAACTTCTTTGGGGTCTCCCACATCTATAGCACTCTGTGATAATCCCCAATTGAAGATCTTAACTTAGGAAACTCTTAGTAATTCAAATACACTTCTTATACCTGTGTGCCATCAGACGTAGAGTAGTTAGTTTAACCATATCAGCAGTGAATAATAGAACTCACTCTACATACGACATTTTTAAGTACCCCACCTCTAAATCTGAGAATACTCTGGGCTTGTTTTTGTGTCATCAACTTTATTTTATTTTATTCCTTCACTTTGTCCTCCAGTTAAATTAGTGTGAAAACACATATAAAAACTGGGTTCTGTCTGCCAAGTTGATGAATGTCATGGCCATTGAAATCTGATGTCAGAGACGAATGTCCCTTGTGTTCCCTAGTCTCTCATTTACTACACCTTCCTGGCCTAGTTTTAGCCATATTTGGCCTAGTTCCGTATTAGATCTGCCCAATTTGGGCCATAAAGACACATGAGATACCCATTTTCAAGCTGTCAAATAACTGGATTATAGTTTACTTCTTCAAATCTATTCACATGAACTATTTTCTCTTATATTTTATATAAATCGCATGTCCCTAATGGTTATGAGCCCAACCTTTTTCATAGCTATATAGTGAACACACTGTAAATCCTTCAACTTTATACAGTCCTCTTATGTGGACCTATCAATTTCTAAATTATCCTATTTGGAATGACTGTCATTTTAGGGGATGTGAGTTTTAGTAGCGGAAAGGGATACAGACCTTTATTTGGCTGTTTGATGTGATATTTTCATTGAAACCTTAAAGTGATGAAATAAACACTCGTCCATCTACAAGGAAGACTTATCCAGAGTTATTTTAAAATTATTTAACAATTATTTTAGAGTTATTTTAAAATAATTTCAGGGTCTAATCACAATATTTTCTAAACATTTGTGTACCCATTATTTCTAATTGGGGTTTCAGTGAAAAGTGTTTATATAACTGTGTGTCTATATTGTTCTTTTCAATTAAAAAGAATATGTTTTCTGTTCCTATCCTTCAGAGGTCTGGATGTTTTTCCTGTGTATTGCATCCCTCAAGAACATTGTATGAGGTAGACCACCCCTCTATCCAGGCATCTAATCAGATCTTTGACTACATATTTGGTTCCGAGTTTGTTGCCATGAACTGACTCGCTTTTATCCCGGATTTACATGCTTTACAGCTCAAGCAGGGAAAAATTTTTTTGTAGACTTTTGCCTGAAAAGTCCCTTTCATTATTTCTCTTAATGTTCGGTATGCTGGGAGCTAGAGTATTTTTTAGATTATTAGTTTTCCTTTATACAAACTTTGATTGGCTACTCAGATGTTCTCCAATTAAGTCATCGTTTTTCAGCATTGGCCAATGCTTTCTAAAGATTTTCTCTATAATGTGCCTATTTTCACTGTATTCAGTGATCATAGGGACATCAATGATATCTTCTCCTAGTATTTCTTTCATTTTATTTTTATATCTCAAGAGATCTTTTCTGTCTGTATCCCTTACTTCATTGATTTTTTTATTTTATTTCATCTTCATCACCCTTCCTAAGAATCTTTTTTTCAAAGTAAGTGCTTGCTCTTCCCATGTGTCAGGGTTTGAGCAATTCCTCTTAATTCTGAGCAGTTGCCCTTTCAGTATGTTAGATTTCCATGTTTCATGGTGACAGCTTAGTTGATGAATATAATTATTGCTATTGACTTCTTTGAAAAATGTCGAAGTTTCTACTCTCCAATTCTTAACTTCTATTTTTAAGTCCAGAAAGTTTATCTCTTTCACACTGTATTCATAGGTAAATTTCAGATTGGCTTCATTTTGATTCATTATTTGTATGGTGTATATAAGATCTTCTAGTGTACCTTTCCAGATAATTTTGATATCATCTATGAATCTCATGTATAGGACCAGGTCCGTGCTTGCTGGACAGGAGTCCCAAAATACTTGCTCCCATTTTCCCATATACAGGTTTGCATTGCTCGGTGTGAACCTGGTCCCCATAGTCATTCCACATCTGTCTATAATATTTACCATCATTATTAAAATAGTTGTGTTTGAGGATGAACTCAATACTGTCCAAAATGAACTCACAGGTATCTCTGCATCATTCTGTAAGAAATGTCTAGTTGCATTAATACCCTCTGTATGTGGGATGCTTGTATAGAGTGATGCCACATCACACGTGGCCATTATGTACCTCTCATCCCAGGGTAAATTATCTAGAATCCTTAAAACATGTGTTGAGTCCTTCAAATGAGAGGGGAGGCTCATCACGTATTTTTGTAAGTGTTTGTCCACATATTCCGAAAGATTACATGTCAATGACCCTATGCCGGAGATTATTGGTCTCCCTGGTGGATTGGATAGGGATTTGTGTATCTTTGGAAGGTAATAGAACACTGGGGTGATAGGATGTCTAGCTTCTATATACTTTAGTTCCTTATCTTTCAAAATCCCCAGTGTCCCAGCCTTAGATAGCATATTATCAAGTTTTTCTTGTAAACATTAACTGGGTTGCCATGTAACCTCTCGTATGTATTAGTGTCTCCTAGAAAAATATTGCTCTTTTCCTCATAATCCACTTTGTTTAGAATCACTATGCCCCCTTCCTTATCGGCCGGTTTGATGGTTATCTCATGGTCTTTTTCAAGTTTTTTAATGGTGTCAATTTATGTCTTAGATAGGTTATGTTTGAAGTTCTTAATACTACTTTGTTTTATGTTTCTTATATCATTACACACTACCGTTTCAAAGGTTTCGATTGCATTACCCTTGCTGTTAGTTGGGTAGAAATAAGATTTTGGCTTCAAGTCAGTGTGTTTAAAATTATTGTGTGTAGTTCTTATCTCATATTCACTTCCTCTTCCAAAATTGTTTTCCAAGGGAGATCTCATAAATAATCTCTTCAATGTCAGTTTCCTGACAAACTCTTTAACATTCACAAATGTCTGAAATTTCTCTAAACTCCTTGAAGGAGCGAAGCTAAGTCCAAAGTTTAGTATAGAGCTTTCTTTCTCTGATAGTTTCTTAGAACTGAGGTTATATATGCCTTTAACGCAGGATCATGAATGTCTAAGTTTGTATTATCCATGGGTGTTAGTTTGGAGATCTTACCTGCTACATCTGTATGCTTAGATCTATTTACTTTTAGTCCCCTTCTTTTCCCTCTACAGCACTTTTTACTGGATTTCGCACCATGTGAACCTATGTATCTGTATTTGTTCTTTTGGATACATTTCTCTCTCTTTCCCTGAGTGCTGGTCGATTTACCCCTAAAAAAAATATCTTTTGATGTTGAAGCTAGGGTAATTTCTCATGTTGCATTTGGGTTATTTCTAATATCGTGTATTGCATTCCCTTGTGTTGTTTTTCCTTCTCTGTGAGCAGTTTTGTCTTGTTCTATATGCATATATCTATTCTGTGAGTTGTGATATCTTTCTCTCCATTGTGAAACTTTGAAAGGAAACTCAGAGCCAGTGAGTCAAGATGGATATTTGATTTAGATTGTTTATATCCAAAAGGCCTTAACCATAAGGAAGATTTGGTACATCTCCTGAGGAATAGCACATACGTTAGCCCCAAAATTGACACTACCAAGGGCAATTAAACTCACGGAGCAACCAATAATTGGTCCCTCTCAATCTGGATGAAGGTGTCTAGCCCAATTAGAGATAATGGGTACACAAATGTTTAGAAAAGATTGTGATAAGACCTTGAAATTATTTTAAAATAACTCTAAAATAATTGTTTAATCATTTTAAAATAACTCTGGATAAGTCTTCCTTGTAGATGGATGAGTGTTTATTTCATCACTTTAAGGTTTCAATGAAAATATCACATCAAACAGCCAAATAAAGGTCTGTATCCCTTTCCGCTACTAAAACTCACATCCCCTAAAATGACAGTCATTTCAAATGGGATAGTTTAGAAATGGATAGATCCACATAAGAGTACTGTATAAAGTTGAAGGATTCACAGTGTGTTCACTTTATAGCTATGAAAAAGTTGGACTCATAACCATTAGGGACATGCGATTTATATAAAATGTAAGAGAAAATAGCTAATGTGAATAGATTTGACAGAAGAAGTATACAATAATCCGGTTATTTGACAGCTTGAAAATGGGTATCTCATGTGTCTTTATGGCCCACATTGGGCACATCTAATACGGAACTAAGCTAATATGGCTAAATCTAGGCCAGGAAGATGTAGTAAATGAGAGACTAGGGAACACAAGGGACACTCATCTCTGACATCAGATATGAATGGCCATGACATTCATCAACTTGGCAGACAGAACCCAGTTTTTATATATGTTTTCACACTAATTTAACTGGAGGGCAAAGTGAAGGCATAAAATAAAATAAAGTTGATGACACAAAAACAAGCCCAGTGTATTCTCAGATTTAGAGGTGGGGTACTTAAAAATGTCGTATTTAGAGTGAGTTCTATTATTCACTGCTGATATGGTTAATCTAGCTACTCTAAGTCTGATGGCACACAGGTATAAGAAGTGTATTTTAATTACTAAGAGTTTCCTAAGTTAAGATCTTCAAGGGGGGATTATCAGAGCGTGCTATAGATGTGGGAGACCCCAAAGAAGTTTGAACACAGGATCTCTAGTAGTTATTATAGATCCCACTAGTGTAATACCCATGAAGGAATCCATGCTAGCAAGAACACTAAGGGGTTAATCCAAATATTAGTGAAACGGTGAGAATATTTATACCATTTATAAAAACATAGCGATTTAGATAGAAGAGATACCGACAGTATATTTTCATTATTTACAACAACACAGCTATTCAGGTAGAAAACTTCCCTAGTTTCACTCATAAATATATAGTGTTAAGGACGGTGTCTTAATGATAGTGTAAGGTATCTAATATGCAAACAGTGGAAGGCATTTAACATTAATAACTTTAGTCGAATAGGATCATTCACATTGTACTAATATGCACCATGTTTCACTGAGAGCTATAGGATCAATATACATTTTCAAAATATATTAGAGGTTTAAGATGTATAATTATTTATTTATACAGTAGAACTGCACTATGTGAGGGAAATTGGATTTTGAATATTAAATTATATCTGGTTATGTTGAATAAATATTCCTCCAGTACGGAAGTGACATACAAAGGTAACCGAATTTCCGGTTCTCTGACAATATGAAAATGGAGGTGACGTCATAAGACGCCACTTCCGGTTACAAAGGCAATAATGTTAGTACATAGGAAAGGAGAAGGAAATAGCGGTAACACAAGATACCACGTTAACTAATAGGATTTTGCCAGCACAGAGCAAGGGGGAAGGGATTAATGCAATACAGGACATTACGTTAAAGGATTTTGGTGCCAAACAATCAGTTTAAACGGAGCTTGCTATGATTTATTTAAAGTATATAAGGCCACCAATAAGGAACCCATTTAGTCTTGAGAAAAGCCCCATTCAAGGGCCGAAACGCGTTGACATATTGGTAAGCCATATTTTAATCATCGATACATATATTTTTTAGCAATATTGCACTATTGTTATATATGTTTACAGATCTCCTACTGGAACCGATGGATCCACTCTAAAGGATCTCTACTAGAGGATTGGTCACACACTCTGTATTTGTGGATAACTAACGATTTCCACCAATTTATTACACATTTCGGATTGGACAGTGTGGTTATTTTTTCACTTTTTTTTCAAATTTTTTCAATGTTTTCATTTTTGACATTTTAATATTATCACTTTAACATTTTATTTTAAATATTTTTATATTTTGACCTATTTTTACATTTGACCTATTTTTTCACTTTTTTGTATCACCATTTTTCACACCCTCATCAGTCACGGACACTGATTACACCTGATTGGATATACTGGAACACAAACTTGACTAGACTAAGTTTAGTTCATCAGATTTGACACAATTTATTACTATTTTCTTTTGCCCATGGGTATACGCATAGACACATTTCTGGATGTCCAAATTTTTTTTTGTTCTATTCCACAGCATAGGTGCACCTAGCGCTTTGGCCAAATACTTGTTTAACGAATTTGTATGTTGATAAGCTTGCATTTTATATATAAAGTTTATATCAGCCGCAGCTGGAATTATAGAGTTACAGTATATATAATTGTTGTTCTTGTTTGAATTAATTGTATGTTTTAGACCATAAGTTATTCGATTCTAAAATTGATTTATAGTAATTGATTTTACTGAAATACTTGTATATCAGGTAAACACTGAATTTTATCTATTGTATCGTACGATTTATATTTATATAAACGTTGTTGTATTAAATTAGGCATTTTCTTGCATCTCCTCTTAGGCGCTTAAATATTCTGTTTATTGAGCTAGTGAGCTAGAACACCCTTATATTAGAGCGACAGAGGCAGGACTTATATCCTAAGCGCTTGAATCTCCTTCATTGTATAAACCAAAATGAATGTCCACAGGAGTATTCTTTCTATCAAATGAGTTACACTTTCAGTATATTTGCCATTCCTAATCATAGGCAGTGCCCCATAATCTGATCCCAGCTTTGAAATAATTTATCGCATCAACGATCACACAATTTCATTTTTCTAGCAAGTATTCACACTCCGATGTTAAACACTTGCCCCAGGCATGAAGGGGTTAAAGGAAAATGTACTATTTTTTCCTATCTTTAGCACTGAGAGGAATAGTAACTGTTACCTTCTGGGCTTGTAACTTTTCACCCCTGTCTAGTAAACTATATATATTACTCCTCCTCTCTCTGATAAGAACACCTCCCACAGCTCTACTGACAAAGAGAAAAAGATCCCTGGAAGCCTGACAGCAAATTATTGGTTCATTCATAACAGGGATGGGTATGCATTAAAATGTAATACATTTCTAAACACCCTCTTTTAGATGAGAGAATGACAAAGGTTGGACTTTGACCTATATGCTCGGTAAATCTATATATACTTCTCTAGACCTATATTGGGCTGTGTGGGTGCTAGTGAGTATAGCACTCCCTACTGTTATAGTGATATATATTTCAATCTAAAGGCCAGTTTTCAAATTTGAAAAGGAAAGAAAACATGGTAAATACTAAATTTGTGAAAAATATATTTAGCTTTTATTCAGCTCTTAAAAAGGACTTTATAATCCATACATATGAAACAGCAAAGACAAAACATGTCAAATATTTATGCGTAAAAAAGCTAAGTACCTATCAACCAATAAGGATGTGTACATCTGTATTTGTCTCAATTTAAATTTGTACAGCTTTTAATTCAGATTTTTAGGGAAAATAAAAACCTAAATACTGTTCATGCTTATGAATGAAGTAAATATTTTAAATACAATATGCTTTTAAATGCTTTATTTTGAAAGATTTTTCATATCAGTTTTGTAAAATATATACACTATGGTTAAATTTTTTTTTGATATTTCATTACATTTCTCAAACTAGATAAATTGATGCTTGCAGAAAAATGTAAAGATTAATATGCTGTATTACAGAAACTGCAAGATGAGTTTTGCTCCGTAGCCATAACTTCCAAAGAAAAGCTTTCTTTTATTTAAATAATAATAAATAAATAAATATATATATATATATATATATATATATATATATATATATATATATATATATATATATATATATACACACACACAATGTAAGACATAATATAAACATGTAGGTCTTGTAATTCTGACCATTAGAGCTGGGTATTAACTGGGAAGATTGGATCATGAGTACATTTTGGATTAAGAAGTGTTCCTCTAACGTGCCCCTTCAATGATTAATGTAGCTGTCAGTTTGAAAAATGGAGACCAGTGTGTTACATATATGTGATTGCCCTTTGACCTTTTGTGTAAATGTCAATGTAAAATGTGTAGCAATTAAAATAACTTTTTACTCTTAACGCCACATAATCTGTATTGTATGACAGTAACATTTTATTGAACTTGCTCTGAACAAAACATTTGTTTGTTCACTTACAAGGCAGGGATCAGTTTGTGGGCTTTTATTTTCTTCAATGCCTTTATGTAATGACAGAAATATCTCTCTGTTGCTGGAGGGCTTAATGCAGATGTACTCTCCCATGATTCATTTCTTTCATAGAGAAGTGCACTTTATACAGTTAACTCTGCAGTGTAATTCAGTTTGATACTGCACATAAGGGACAAACATTAAGTTCAAAAATAAAATGTGCAAGGAAAGTCTGCTTGTCAGATAAAAAGATGTCTTTTTTTTTAAGTACTTGCAGCTTAAGTATATATTCTTGCTTCCCAAGAGTAAACACAAGCTGCTTTAGAGATGCATGCATTATTTAGAGATCTTTAGACGTGTTATTTTTTAGTTGGTACTGCTGTAATATTTCATCTTTTGTGATATGGTGCCTATAGCAAGATTAATGATACTGCTAATTAGACTTTTTAGCTTATGAGATAAAATTATCTTTTGTAATATGATTGATGCACACAGTGAAATAGTTTTGAATAAGTGTCAGCCAAAACTTTTTATAGTTTCATTTAATGAAAATACTTCACAGTGTCTTTTTTTTCCTGATGTTATTAACTGACACTTATAGGTCACATTTGAATTTATGGAATATTTAGTGTATAGGTAAATGCATTTCAGAACCAACAAGAACTGAGATGATTAGCTATCACCTCAAAGCTACACATTGTCACACACCAGGCAGAATACATTTCGCCTCTAAAAGCAGAAGAGTGGTCTTTGGTTCACCACAAAACAATACAAACATGATTTAGTTAAATGTAGGAAGGTAAAGAACCAGGAAGTTCACATGTGTGCCCCTATTTTTGACTTAAAGAGACATGAAACCCAAACATTTTCTTTCATGATTCAGATAGAGAATACAATTTCAAACAACTTTCCAATTTACTTCTATCATTTAATTTGCTTCCTTCTCTTGTTATCCTTTGCTTAAATGTTTATCTAGGCAAGTTCAGGAGGAGCAGAGAACATAGGTTCTAGCTGCTGATTAGTGGCTGCATATATATACTGATTGTGATTGGCTCACCCATGTGTACAGTTAGAAACCAGTAGTGCATTGCTGCTTCTTCAACAAATGATACCAAGAGAATAAAACAGATTCGATAATAGAAGTAAATTAGAAAGTTGTTTAAAATTGTATTCTCTATCTGAACCATGAAAAAAAATTGGGTTTCATGTCCCTCAGAATGCCATTATGCAAATCATAGGCATTGTTAATTTACAATATTTGTCCCAACCACTCTCTTTGGAAGGCTGTTTAATTTCTCCTCTGCCCTATTTGTAACGCTTTCACTAATTACTTCTGAATCTACTAAATCTACTGTACCTACCTTTTAGCTCATAAACCATTATTTGGTATTCTTTTTTAATTATAAACACTTTTCTTCCGAAAATTAAGAAAACAGAGATATTACCAAACAATCTGAACTACATAATAAAAAAAGCATTACCTTCTATTCATATATATTTCTTAAATTATGTTTACATATAATAAACACAAAATATAATATAATTAATCATGACTTTGGAGCTCATAAGCAATCATTTAGTGATTTCTAGAAGAATCAGTATAAAAAACATGTAGACAGTGTGAATTTTAAGTACCTTAAGGGTGTAGCATTACCCCATAAACATGTTTGTACTTTTTATTTATCTGTTTTAGCACTTTGGGTACAAACCCATCTTAAATAAATATGTGTGATATCACTACCACTGTTTTTTTGTACCAATTATTTTTATTGTAAGGCAGCTGATAGCAAGATTGTCCCTGATTTTTCTTCTTTAAAGGGACATTAAACACTTTGGCCTAGATTTGGAGTTTGGCGGTAAAAGGGCTGTTAACGCTCCGCTGGCTTTTTTCTGGCCGCACCATAAATTTAACTCTGGTATCGAGAGTTCAAACAAATGCTGCGTTAGGCTCCAAAAAAGGAGCGTAGAGCATTTTTACGGCAAATGCAACTCTCGATACCAGAGTTGCTTACGGACGCGGCCAGCCTCAAAAACGTGCTCGTGCACGATTCCCCCATAGGAAACAATGGGGCTGTTTGAGCTGAAAAAAAACCTAACACCTGCAAAAAAGCATTTGCGGTAAAAATGCTCTACGCTCCTTTTTTGGAGCCTAACGCAGCATTTGTTTGAACTCTCGATACCAGAGTTAAATTTATGGTGCGGCCAGAAAAAAAGCAGCGTTCAGCTCCTAACGCAGCCCCATTGTTTCCTATGGGGAAACACTTCCTACGTCTGCACCTAACACTCTAACATGTACCCCGAGTCTAAACACCCCTAACCTTACACTTATTAACCCCTAATCTGCCGCCCCCGCTATCGCTGACCCCTGCATATTTTTTTTAACCCCAATCTGCCGCTCCGTAAACCGCCGCAACCTACGTTATCCCTATGTACCCCTAATCTGCTGCCCTAACATCACCGACCCCTATATTATATTTATTAACCCCTAATCTGCCCCCCTCAACGTCGCCGACACGCGGATCCATCCTCTTCTTCCGTTGTCTCCCGACTAATGACGGTTCCTTTAAGGGACGTCATCCAAGATGGCGTCCCTCGAATTCCGATTGGCTGATAGGATTCTATCAGCCAATCGGAATTAAGGTAGGAATTTTCTGATTGGCTGATGGAATCAGCCAATCAGAATCAAGTTCAATCCGATTGGCTGATCCAATCAGCCAATCAGATTGAGCTCGCATTCTATTGGCTGTTCCGATCAGCCAATAGAATGCGAGCTCAATCTGATTGGCTGATTGGATCAGCCAATCGGATTGAACTTGATTCTGATTGGCTGATTCCATCAGCCAATCAGAAAATTCCTACCTTAATTCCGATTGGCTGATAGAATCCTATCAGCCAATCGGAATTCGAGGGACGCCATCTTGGATGACGTCCCTTAAAGGAACCGTCATTAGTCGGGAGACAACGGAAGAAGAGGATGGATCCGCGTCGCCTGCTTCAAGATGGACCCGCTCCGCACCGGATGGAAGAAGATCGAAGATGCCGCTTGGAGAAGATGTTTGCCGGTCCGGATGTCCTCTTCTTGCCGGATAGGAGGAAGACTTTGGAGCCTCTTCTGGACCTCTTCAGCACCGGATGATGGATCGCCAACCCCCGCTTGGGTTGGATGAAGATGTTGGAGCCAGGACGGATCGGTGATACCTGGATGGTGAAGACAAGGTAGGAAGATCTTCAGGGGCTTAGTGTTAGGTTTATTTAAGGGGGGTTTGGGTTAGATTAGGGGTATGTGGGTGGTGGGTTGTAATGTTGGGGGGGGGGGTATTGTATTTATTCTTTTACAGGCAAAAGAGCTGAAATTCTTGGGGCATGCCCCGCAAAGGGCCCTGTTCAGGGCTGGTAAGGTAAAAGAGCTTGTAACTTTTTTAATTTAGAATAGGGTAGGGAATTTTTTATTTTGGGGGGCTTTGTTATTTTATTAGGGGGCTTAGAGTAGGTGTAATTAGTTTAAAATTGTTGTAATATTTTTCTTATGTTTGTAAATATTTTTTTATTTTTTGTAACTTAGTTCTTTTTTATTTTTTGTACTTTAGCTAGTTTATTTAATTGTATTTATTTGTAGGAATTGTGTTTAATTAATTTATTGATAGTGTAGTGTTAGGTTAATTGTAGGTAATTGTAGGTAGTTTATTTAATTATTTTATTGATAGGGTAGTGTTAGGTTTAATTATATCTTAGGTTAGGATTTATTTTACAGGTAAATTTGTTATTATTTTAACTAGGTAACTATTAAATAGTTCTTAACTATTTAATAGCTATTGTACCTAGTTAAAATAAATACCAAGTTGCCTGTAAAATAAATATTAATCCTAAAATAGCTATAATATAATTATAATTTATATTGTAGCTATATTAGGATTTATTTTAAAGGTAAGTATTTAGCTTTAAATAGGAATCATTTATTTAATAAGAGTTAATTTATTTCGTTAGATGTAAATTATATTTAAGTTAGGGGGGTGTTAGTGTTAGGGTTAGACTTAGCTTTAGGGGTTAATCAATTTATTAGAATAGCGGTGAGCTCCGGTCGTCAGATTAGGGGTTAATAATTGAAGTTAGGTGTCGGCGATGTTAGGGAGGGCAGATTAGGGGGTTAATACTATTTATTATAGGGTTAGTGAGGCGGGTTAGGGGTTAATAACTTTATTATAGTAGCGCTCAGGTCCGCTCGGCAGATTAGGGGTTAATAAGTGTAGGCAGGTGTCGGCGACGTTGAGGGGGGCAGATTAGGGGTCAATAAATATAATATAGGGGTCGGCGGTGTTAGGGGTAGCAGATTAGGGGTACATAGGGATAACGTAGGTGGCGGCGCTTTGCGGTCGGAAGATTAGGGGTAATTATTTTAAGTAGCTGGCGGCGACGTTGTGGGGGGCAGGTTAGGGGTTAATAAATGTAATATAGGGGTCGGCGGGGTTAGGGGCAGCAGATTAGGGGTACATAAGTATAACGTAGGTGGCGGTCGGCAGATTAGGGGTTAAAAATTTTAATCGAGTGGCGGCGATGTGGGGGGAGCTCGGTTTAGGGGTACATAGGTAGTTTATGGGTGTTAGTGTACTTTAGGGTACAGTAGTTAAGAGCTTTATGAACCGGCGTTAGCCAGAAAGCTCTTAACTCCTGCTATTTTCAGGCGGCTGGAGTTTTGTCGTTAGAGCTCTAACGCTCACTTCAGAAACGACTCTAAATACCGGCGTTAGAAAGATCCCATTGAAAACATAGGATACGCAAATGGCGTAGGGGGATCTGCGGTATGGAAAAGTCGCGGCTGAAAAGTGAGCGTTAGACCCTTTAATCACTGACTCCAAATACCAGCGGTCGGCCAAAACCAGCGTTAGGAGCCTCTAACGCTGGTTTTGACGGCTACCGCCGAACTCCAAATCTAGGCCTTTGAGATGGTAATATAAAATGATAAATTGTATATATAAAACAACTGTAATATACTTTCATTACTTAATTTGTCCCCTTTGCCTTTAATTCCATTCTTAATTTGTGAGCTTTTCAGTTCCTCCAGAACACTGTTAAATCCAGCACAACCATTGGCTGCACACTCTAATGACCTATGTATAACTGTCCTTAATTGGCCACAGCAGAGAAGGTAACACAAGTTACAACATGGCAGCTCCCAGTGTTTTATAGACACTAAAACTTTACTCTTATGTTGTCACTTTTTAAACAACTAATGAAACTTTAAAAAAATACATCTACATGTTAGTCATGGACTAATCTTTTCTTTGAATGTATCATTCTATCTAGCATGCATTTAGTGTTTAATGTCCCTTTAAGTTGAAACTTAAACTTGAGAATTATTATAGTTTCACTATTTTTTATTTTTTAAGGTAAGCAAAAAAATAAATAAAATAAAATTAAGCAAAAGATTGATGAAAATGGGAGCTAGTAATCAAGAACTTCACAATTTTATGATGGTTACGTACATTATGTGCCCAAGACAATATCCTTCACAAAATGTTTACCTGCTTTACTTGGAAAAATTATATTTATGCATAGGTAATGTTTTAATCCTTTATGTTAATTATCTCCTTCAGTCACGTACTGCAGTATTTCTTAAATGCTGAGAAAAACTATAGATGAGAATTTAAGTGTATCTGAGTGTTAGATAAATGTTAGCAAAAATGTATTGATACTGAATACCTTTCCTTCTCTGTCAAATTAAATATTTAATTTCACACTGAAAAGATTGCAATTTTGAATATTAAACACAATTTACATCTATCCTTTTGATAACAGGATATGAGAGATAAAAATAATTCAAAAGTGGTTTTGATGAAATGGTGACATTTACTAGAATTTAGAATTCTGAAAAGAATGTGCTTAAAAATCCCATGGACAAATGTAGTAAAATAGGAATTTGAGTGATTGGATTTTAGACTGGTCGGTATGAGCAGCATCAGAAAAGGGCCTGTTTAAGTACAGATGGTTCATATTGATGCAAGAACTATAGTAGTCTTACTGTTGACTATATTTTCATTACCTTTATCAAATCTTAAATATGCAATTAGATATATTCTCCCTTGGCCTACTAAATATATGGTGTACATGCTTATTTGTCTAAGTCTTTTAAAACTAATGTAACTTTAAAGGAGAGACTGGCTAATAACAAATCTGCTCTACAGACAGCTATGAAAATTGCTTTTTCATCCTGCTGACTGATATCTCCTACAGGCCGGACATTCTGTGACATTACTTATTGATCATGTGCCACCTTTATCAGGCGAGAGAGATGGATCCAGAAAACTTTTACATCTTGAAGTAAAATGAATCTATAGACTGAAAATCACTGGCTCGTGAGATCTAAATTCCCCACTTGATTATGGTCACTATCTGAGACTTAGGTCTCTCTAGTATGATAAGAGAGACATTAATGATTTGGAATTTTCATGATTAAATTTCACACCTTCTCCTTTTCTATTGTGTTGTAATTTTTTCGTGGATTAGGCGGTATTTGAATAAGGGAATGTTTTTTATCGCCATTAAAATACATTTTTAGGTTGTGTATCTTTTGCTTTATAAATTGTTAACATAAGTCTAGATTTGATTCTGTTAGAATTTGCAGAGTGGATACATCAAACACTCTCACCATGTGTCCGCAGAAAAACATGGATATTACTTTTGTAGAAATTAATACATTGGTCAGTTAAGAGGTGTGATTTCTTTACTGACTTCTTTTATTGATTAGAACCTCATGAAAATCATAAAAAAACACTCCAAAGTCACAGAGCTAAATTTAGTAGACAGGAGCTTAAAAGCATATTAAACTGTTGAAAAATGTGCTTGTCCCACACTTCCTAGTGAGACCAAAAAGCAAATTTTGTAACCTTCAAATCATATAACTAGCTTAAGCAATTTGCAATATTTTGAAAACTTGGGTTGCAGGTTTTGTTTTTTGCCCTCTAGGGAGTGTGTGGAAAAAGCGAAAATTTTACTCCAAAGCAAGAGGTGTTTAAATGGACACAAAACCCACTTTTTTTCTTTCATGACCCCGATAGAGCATACATGTTTAAACAAATTTCAATTTTACTTATATTGTCAAATTTGTATATCAAATCAGCAGCTACCTCCCACATCCTGAGCCTACCTATCTATACTATTGAACAAAGGATAGCAAAAGAACTAAGCAAATTAGATAATAGAACTAAATTAGCAAGTTAATTAAAATGGTATGCCCTAGCTGAATCATGAAGAAAACATTCTGGGTTTTATGTCCATTTCATTTTCCTTTTAAATTTTATTTCAGCTGATCAGTTATTGTATATATTTCCTCAAAAAATATATTTTACTACAGTCTAAGTGGACAGAAAACTTAAACACATTCTATTATGCATAGAGTTAAAAAAAAAAAAGTTAATGTTGTTTTGTTTGACTTTAAATGTTGGAGTGCACCACTGCTCTGTGAGACAGAGACACACTGGTTGATTATAGTTTTTCTGATCTACTGGTGGACAATGGCATTTCCCAGAAGCAGAAAAGCAAAGTGTGCTTTCCTCAGCACAGAGACATTTATAATACATTTTAAAATTTCCATTGTTAGATAAAGAGAATAAATTACTTTAATGTTCACTGTAAATAAAAAGGAAATAGAATGGTTGCATTTTTTTCCACACAAAATAATTGATTTATTTTTTTAATACATTTTACTATAAATTATTTTTAACTAATATTTTGAAAAATTAGAGACTGTTAGAGACCCTATGGATAAGAAACTGGAGGGTTATTTAAGAAAGATATTTCTTCATCAGGGTTTGCAGTGGCAACCAGTTGCTAGTATTGCGACAGTTGCTGGTGCAGCCTCTTATTGGTGTGAAAGCCAATATTTTTAGTTTTGCGATACTAGCCTGCAGAGCCCTTTGATTAAAGTATTGGTCAGTGGATGTGACTTCTAAATCCAAGCTTCTGTCTCTACCTTTTAAGGATAAGACTTTATTTGGTCCTGGTCTGGCAGAGATAATTTCCATGGTTACTGGTGGAAAGGGAGTTTTTTTACCACAGGATAAGAAGAATATACCCAAGGGTCATCAGACTTCTAATTTTCATTCCGTTCATAACTTCAAGGGACTGATATCTTTCTTGTCTTCTAAAGACTTCTTGGTTTTGGATCAGGTCGGGGCAGGCTTTCCTTTTTTCAGCAGGTTTGGATTCACAATGTTCCAGATCCTTGGGCAGTGGATGTAGTCTCCCAGGGATACAGGATAGGATTCAAGTCTTGTCCCCCATAGGGACAGATTCCTATTATCAAGATTATCTGTAAACCAGGTAAAGGGAAAGGCCTTCTTAAACTGCATAAGGGATTTGTCCTCTCTGGGAGTGATTATCCTTGTTCCTCTAGAAGAACAGGGTCAGGGAGTTTATTCAAATCTTTTTGTAGTTCCCACAAAGGAGGAAACTTTTCGACCCATTCTAGACTTAAAGGGACAGTCAACACCAGAATTTTTGTTGTTTTAAAAGATAGATAATCCCTTAATTACCCATTCCCCAGTTTTGCATAATCAACACAGTTATAATAATACACTTTTTACCTCTGTGATTATCTTGTATCTAAGCCTCTGCAGACTGCTCCCTTATTTCAGTTCTCATGCATGAGCTCAATGTTGTCTATATGAAACACATGAACTAACGCCCTCTAGTGGTGAAAAACTGTCAAAATGCATTTAGATTAGAGGCGGCCTTCAAGGTCTAAGAAATTAGCATATGAACCTCCTAGGTTTAGCTGTCAACTAAGAATACCATGAGAACAAAGCAAAATTGCAGATAAAAGTAAATTGTAAAGCTGTTAGCTATGAAGGAGGTGACTCACATTCTTCAGTGGGTAGAGTCTCACAATTGTCATCTCTCTGCCACAACTGGGAAGCGGATTATCGGAGCAGGCAGAGGTTTCATCCAGGGGATTGGACTCCCCATTCGCAAGTTTTTCTCGATATTAACCCTCAAGTAGGGAGTTCCGGAGCTGGATCTGATGGCATCTCATCTAAAGCTTCCAAGATACGGAGCAAGATCAAGAGATCCTCATGCAGCTCTGGTAGATGCCCTGGCAGTGCCATGGGATTTCTATCTAGTTTATCTGTTTCCTCCAGTTGTCCTCCTTCCTCAGTTGATCGCTCATATCAAACATGAGCAGGCTTCTTTAATTCTAATAGCTCCAGCATGGCCTCACAGAACTTGGTTTTCAGACCTAGTAAGGATGTTGTAATTTCCCCCGTAAAAATTTCCTCTGAGGAAGGATCTTCTACTTCAGGGTCCCTTACTCCATCCGAACTTAGTCTTTCTGATGTTGACTGCTTGGAGATTGAATGCTTAGTCTTGTCCAGACAAGGTTTTTCTGTGAAAGTTATTGAGACTATGATTCAATCTCATAGGCCTGTTACTCGCAAGATTTATTATAAGGTATGGCGTAAATACCTTCATTGGTGCGGATCTAGGTGTTTTTCTTGGAGTTAGGTGAGAATTTCCTGTATTCTGTCCTTTCTTCAGGAGGGCCCGGAGAAGGGTTTTTCAGTCAGTACCCCAAAAGTTCAGATTTCGGGTCTGTCGATTCTTCTGCAGTAGCATCTGGAAATTTTGCCAGATGTTCAATCTTTTGTCTAGGCTTTGGTTAGAATCAGGCCTGTGTTTAGGTCAATTGCTCCTCCTTGGAGTCTTAATCTGGTTCTTAAAGTTCTGCAGCAGGCTCCATTTGAGCCTATGCATTCTGTTGATAACAAGTTATTGTCCTGGAAGGTTTTGTTTCTGCTGGCAATTTCCTCTGCCCGTAGAGTTTCTGAACTTCCAGCTCTACAGTGTGATTCTCCTTATCTTATTCTTCATGTGGATAATGCGATTCTCCATACTAAATTAGGATTTTTACCTAAGGTGGTCTCGGAACGCAATATTAACCAAGCAATTGTTGTTCCTTCATTTTGTCCTAATCCTTCCTCTAAGAAGGATTGGTTATTGCACAATCTGGAAGTTGTGCGTGTTTTAAGGTTCTATTTACAGGCTACAAAAGATTTTCATCAATCTTCTGCTCTTTTTGTCTTTTCTGGTAAACGGAGAGATCAGAAGGCCACTTTTTCTACTCTCTCCTTCTGGTTGAGAAGTGTTATTCGATTGGCTTATGAGACAGCTGGACTGCAGCTTCCAGAGAAAATTACGGCTCACTCCACTAGGGCTGTTGCTTCCTCTTGGGCCTTTAAAAATGATGCTTCCATGGAACAGATTTGCAAGACGACCACTTGGTCATCATTGCATACCTTTTCCAAATTTTTCAAATTTGATGTTTTTGCCTCAGCTGAGGCTTCTTTTGGGAGGAAAGTTCTTCAAGCGGTGGTGCCTTCTGTTTAGGTTCGCCTGTCTTGTGTATCCCTCCCTTCCATTCTGTGGACTCTTGCTTTGAAATTGATTCCCACTAGTAATTTAATGGATTTGTGGGGCTCTCCATGCCATTGGAAAGAAAACATAATTTATACTTACCTGATAAATTCTTTTCTTTCCTGGCATGGAGAGTCCATGACTCACCCTTATTTTTAAGACGGCTTTTTGTCATTTTTCTAAACCTCAGGCACCTCTATACCCTTTGTGTCTTCTTCTCTTTCCATAATTCCTCGGCTGAATGACTGGGAATTGTGGGTAATGGGAGGATACTTGAAGCTTTGCCTCCATCTGGTGGCCAGGAGTTGAATTCCCACTAGCAATTGAATGGATTTGTGGACTCCCCATGCCAGGAAAGAAAATAATTTATCAGGTAAGTATATATATTTACATACACTGTATATACACTTAATTTGAATGTATTTATATTGTGTTTAGTGCACATTTTTTTTTTAACTCTTAGCTTTATGCTAGGTCTCCACTCACACCAACCCACTTGTTTGTGCTTGATTGAATGCATTTACTTTCAACTTGTGAGACAATTGTCATATTTTATTATTTGGTGTGCCTTGGACTACAAGTTTAACATTGAGAGACAGAGAGGTTTAAATAATCAATTGGTAATATATATAAAAAAAAACAGATGACAGTGTATGTTTTTATGTAGTTATAAAAGTTTATTAACATTTCTCAAGTGCTAGTGATCTATGTATACATTTTGTACAGATTGCTAATGCATATTGTATACATAGTTTAAGAAGCAAACTTTAAATGCTAAAGAAAGATTCTAGTGTATAAATAAAAATTCATTGGAGCATTTTATTTTTTAACAAGTTCAATTCTTTTACCATATATTTATTTAACTCTTAAATAATACAAATCAAGATGTTCTGCTATGCCACTCCAGATAAAGAAAAAGTTTGTGAGCCAGTCAGAAGCAGACATAAATGTCTATGCCCCAATCCGTTTTCTAAACTGCAACAGAATGGTGGTGTCTCTAGAGTATAACTGTGCCTATGTTTTTTACTTTTTTTAAATAAATTTTAGCAAAATAAGGAATTTTACTGTCACAATAGACTGTCTCTTTAAACAGTAATTTTCAAATGATTGTAACTTTTGAATGGATCTATGAAGTTGACAAAAATCTGACAATTTAAAGTAAGTTTTTTTTTTTAATAGACAGGCGGCCAGATTACGCTCCATAGACATCAATGGGGAGAGCCGTCTTAAAAAAAGCCTAACACCTGCAATATAGGAGTGTAATGCTCAGTAACGTAGCCCCATTGATTCCTATGGGGAAAGAAAATGTATGTTTACACCTAACACCCTAACATAAACCCTGAGTCTAAACACCCCTAATCTGCTGCCCCTGACATCGACGACACCTACATTACACTTATTTACCCCTAATCTGCCGCCCCTAACATCGCCACCACCTACATTACAGTTATTAACCCCTAATCTGCCGTCCCCGACATCGCCGCCACCTACCTACACTTATTAACCCCTAATCTGCCATCCCAATGTCGCCGCCACCTACATAAATGTATTAACCCCTAATCTGCCGCCCACAACGTCGCCGCTGCTGCCACTATACTAAAGTTATTAACCCCTAAACCTCTGGCCTCCCACATCACTAACACTAAATAAATATATTAACCCCTAAACCTAAGTCTAACCCTAACACTCCTAACTTTAATATAATTAAAATAAATCTAAATAAAAATTACTATCATTAACTAAATAATTCCTATTTAAAACTAAATACTTTTTTGTAATTCAAGAGTTAATATTGTCTATTGAAAAATCAAAAGACAATACTGGAAGGTGCTACTATTAGCAATATATAAGTGAAGCTGCTGTAGGTATACAGAATGTGGGTGGGTGGTGAGCCCTCGCTTCCAGTCACTCAAACCAAAATGTAATAAGTAAAGGGGATGTAGCCTAAACAGCGCTAAACTTAATCAAAGCATGCACACAGTAAATATTTTTTTGGAGATCAAGTAAATAACTTATTTGTTTAAATGGAGATAGTGCTAAACCTTATTGAGGCACACTAATCATACATTATTGGTTAGAATGGCCAATTCACTTGTAAAATACCGGCATTAAACCATATCTAGAGATACAGACCATAAGTTGAAGTTTAGACGATCTTATAAAAAGCCCATTTGCTTTTGTGAACAATAGGCAGTACTGAATGTATCTTATTGACTGTAATATCTAAACAAGATCCACATCAAAGAAGTACGTTCAGTGTTAAAATCCTCTCAATATATGTATTAGGCATTCATAAGCCCAAGTTCATATATATAATTATATTGAGTCTTTGGAATATATTCTTAAAACAAATTCAGTTGTCTTCTCCGTGTCTAAATGTTCCGGAGTCGGCTGAAGTTTCTACTTACATTAAGTGCCCTCAATCCTATGAGGTAAGAGGGAGGCATGTCACCAGAAAAGTTTGTAACCGAAACGAGTTCCACAGGCTTCGTTGGTACAAGTAATTTGTCTGTGTAAGAACTCTGATTGATCCTCAGTTGTTAATGATTACAGTTCCTCTCTAGTTATCCGTTCAATATGTACATAGAGGAGAGTAAAGACAGGACATAGCGTAATATTGTTAAAACTAAAAATCTTTTAATTAAAGGTAACAATCCTACTCCCAAACAGGACCTCAATCACTATGAGGTATCACAAAGGCATAAAAATGAATTATAAAAAGCTACAATTTTCACATGCAGCATTCCGTTACAGTTTTCATAAGAACTGTCATCAAATTATTTAAAAACTTAAAAGCAGCCACAACAACACCCTGTGTAGCCTAACACGTTTCAAAGTTATCCAAAACTTTTTCATCAGAGGCGATTGTTGTTTGGGCTGTTTGGCTTGATTTTTAAAAAGCTCTCGCCGATTGCGTGGAGGTGGTGTGTGCCTGATCTGCTCACTGATTGGTCAGATTACAATACTATACAAGCTATGACAAACTTTAAGAAACTGTGTTATAAAGTGCAGATCAATATATATATATATATATATATATATATATATATATATATTGCAATAACACTTATTTCTGAGAATAATGAAAACAGGTAATACTAAACAAGTTTAAAGATTATTGTATTGTTAGGTAACATATATGGGGTTAATACTGTCGCACTACATATTTTAACTTTTATTGCAACAATATCTCCATCTATTATTTGGTAACCGGAAGATGTACAGTCTAAACTAGGATACCTAAAATATTATACAGTAGTCTTCCCTTATCTCATTTGTACTAGAGTGAAAAGGGCATAAAATATTAAATGTATATATATTTAAACAAGATAGAATTGGAATTTAGAGACTTTTTAGGACCTCACAGGAATGCTACTATGTCTATATCTTTATTGAGACCCCTTGGAGACAATGTATTAAGATAATGTATCCAAAAGGTCTCTGTCTGTCTTAATTTCTTAACGTGATCACCTCCATTTTTATCTGGGTGGATGAATTCTAAAACAGTACCTTTTAGACATTTAGGATTTTTATTATGATATTTCGAATAATGATCAGACAAATTGTGGCCTTTAAAGCCACCTTCAATATTTTTAATATGTTCAAGCAATCTGGTTTTATAGATTCTCTTCGACCTTCCAATGTATTGGAGGCCGCAGCCGCATTCTAATAGGTACACACAAAATTCACTTTTGCAATTTGTTAGAGAATTAATTTTACATTCTTTATTATTGGAATTGGATTTGACTATATGTGTAGGTTTATTGCAATTGTAGGCGTGTAGACAGCCTTCGCAATTCTTCCTGTTACATCTATAAAATCCCTGTCTTTTGTTCTCTAACTACGTTTGATAGTTTTTCTTTTTCTTTAGTTTACTGGGAGCTAGCAGGTTTTTCAAGGATTTGTTTTTCCTGAAAGTTATCGTTGGACCATTACCATTGTTGTTTCTAAGGAATTTATCCTGTTTTAAAATCGGCCAGTATTTTTGTATAATGTTTTTTTATCTCAGGAGCTGCTTCATTGTAAGTAGTAATGAAGCCTACATCTTTATTCTTTTGAGATGTGTCTATCTTAGTATCAAGAATCTGAGGTCCTTCTTGTTTTTCTTTACCTAATAATTTATTTCTATCCGCACCTCTAGCTTTAATAAAGGCTTACTCAACTATTTTTTTATTGTAATTTTTACTTAGAAGCTGTTTTTTTCATAAATTCTGCTTCCCTATCAAAATCCTCCAACTTTGAACAGTTCCTTCTTAATCTCTGGAATTGTCCAAAGGGGATGTTGTTTACCCACAATTTATGGTGTCCGCTGTTGGCGGGAAGATTCCCGTTACTATCTGTTGCTTTTCTATAAAGTTTTGTGAGAATATGTTCATTTTCGTGGTATAGAATGAGGTCTAGGAATTCTATTTCATTAGTGTTAGCTTTGTGTGTGAAAGAGAGATTAATTTCATTTGTATTGACGTATTGCATAAATTAATTCAAGGACCCCTCATTGCCTTTCCATATCATTTCGATATAGTCAATGAATCTCCCCCACCACACTATATTGTCCTTAAAGTTATTGTTATTGTGAATGTAGGCTTCTTCCCAGTATCCCATATAGATATTAGCATAGCTGGGGGCCATTATGGTCCCCATAGCTGTAACGCTTATTTGAAGATAAAAATCTCCTTCAAATTGGAAATAATTTCTTTCTAGTACGAATTTGGCACTCTGTTCTATAAATAATCTCCGATCGTCGGGTAGGTTGGTGTTATCTTTTAGAACTGTCTTTAATACTTCTATTCTATGGGGGATATTGGTATAAAGGGCCGCCACATCCATTGTCAACCATTGATATTCTTTATTCCATTTTATTTTTTCTATTTTTTTGACCGTATCTAAAGTGTCTTTCAAATAAGATTTCAGCTGGGGGACTATAGGTTTAATATAATAGTCTACATATTCAGAAAGCCTGGCTGTTAGCGAGTTAATGACTGAAACAATAGGTCTACCTGGTGGATTTGTACTGTTTTTGTGAATCTTGGGGAGATGATAGAACGTCGCCGTTTTGGGATATAAGTTGTTAAGATACTTGAATTCGGAATCATTTAGAATTCCTTTAAATGTAGCTTCATCAATTAAAGTAATATATTCTTTTAAAAAGGAATTTCTAGGATCTCCCTTTAGTTTTACATAGGTATTGCTATCGCCTAAAAGGTGATTAGCTTCCTCTAAAAAGTCTGCTCTATTTTGGAGAACAAGGCCTCCGCCTTTATCAGCTTCACATATGATCAGATCGTCATTGTCTTTGATGGAATTTAAAAATTATTTTTCTTTTCTACTTAAGTAATCTTTTTTAATTTTGTAGTCATTACATAAATCTGTTAAATCATTAGATACCAGATCATAAAAAGTAAGGATGCAGTTTCCTTTGGATTGAACTGGAAAGAATTGGGAGGGAGGTTTTAAATTCGAATGGAGATTTTCTTAATTCCCCATATTTTGAATTTCTTTATAGGGTTCAGTTTCTAATTCCTGTAGTGTGATAAGAGCTTCAAGATCTGTGTCTGTTAGAATTGACAGATCTTCTATATAATTTAAGACTAATTCTTTTTTATTCTTCTCAAAATGTCTTTTCTGTATATATTTATGCAGATCTATAAAAAGAGTGAATGGATTAGGTCCTTTCACTGGAGCAAAGTTGAGTCCCTTCCTCAAAGTATTAAGTTGTTGTTCTGTAAATTGGTATTTGAATAGATTAAATTTTTTTACTAATTCTCTATATTGTACCTTGTTTTTGATTTTTTTTCTTTTGCTTTCTATTTCTATCTAGTTGTCCTCCTCTGCTTCTTCGTTTTGTTCTTTTCTTTTTCTTTGGTTTAATGGTACCCATTGTTGGTTTGATCTTATTTCTGGATTTAACTTGTGCTGTGGAGTCTCTATAAAATTTTGTGTATTTCTTGGTGGGAAGATTTTTTTCTTTTGAGGGTGGAAGTAAGGTCTGAAGATTTTTGCCTGATACTGTTGTTGTGTGGATCTATAATAATGGTCATAGTGATCATTGTTGGATTCCATTCTAAACCTATCCTGTTCATATGATCTCCACTCCTCTCTCTGTTCTCTATTAGAGGGATGTCTATATGAATGGAAATCCTTATTTCTATTTGGTTTATTAAATGTATCTCCTCTATGTACATATTGAACGGAGAGAGAGGAATCGTAATCATTAACAACTGAGGATCAACCAGGGTTCTCACACAGACAAATTACCTGTAGCAACGAAGCCTGTGGAACTCGATTCGGTTACAAACTTTTCTGGTGACATGCCTCCCTCTTACCTCATAGGATTGAGGGCACTTAATGTAAGTAGAAACTTCAGCCGACTCCGGGAAAATTTAGACACGGAGAAGACGACAGAATTTGTTTTAATAATATATTACAAAGACTCAATATAATTATATATATGAACTTTTGCTTATGAATGCATAATACATATATTGAGAGAATTTTAATACTGAACGTACTCCTTTGATGTTGATCTTGTTTAGATATTACAGTCAATAAGATACATCCAGTACTGCCTATTGTTTACAAAAGCGAATGGGCTTTTTATAAGATCGTCTAAACTTCAACTTATGGTCTGTATCTCTGGATATGGTTTAATGCCGGTATTTTACAAGTGAATAGGTCATTCTAACCAATAATGTATGATTAGTGTGCCTCAATAAGGGTTAGCACTGTCTCCATTTAAACAAATAAGTTATTTACTTGATCTCCAAAAAAATACTTACTGTGTGCATGCTTTGATTAAGTTTAGCGCTGTTTAGGCTACATAATTTTAGTATAATGCTAGGTGTTAGTGTAACTTAGGTTAGGTTTTATTTTATAGGTAAATTTGTTTTTATTTTAACTAGGTAGCTAGTAAATAGTTAATAACTATTTACTTACTATATACCTAGTTAAAATAAATACAAACTTAGCTGTGAAATAAAAATAAATCATAAGCTAGATACAATATAACTATTAGTTATATTCTAGCTAGCTTAGGGTTTATTTTACAGGTAAGTATTTAGTCTTAAATAGGTATTATTTAGGTAATAATAGTAGGTTTTATTTAGATTTATTTTAATTATATTAAAGTTAGGGGTGCTAGGGTTAGACTTAAGGTTAGGGGTTATTATATTTTTTTAATGTTAGTGATGTGGGAGGCCAGAGGTTTAGGGGTTAATAACTTTAGTATAGTGGCGGCGACATTGGGGGCATCAGATTAGGGGTTAATAATATTTAACAATTGTTTACGATGCGGGAGACCGGCGGTTTTGGGGTTAATATGTTTATTATAGTGGCGGCGATGTCCGGAGCGGCAGATTAGGGGTTAATAATTTTATTTTAGTGTTTGCGATGTGGGAGGGCCTCGGTTTAGGGGTTAATAAGTAATTTATGGGTGTTAGTGTACTTTTTAACAGTTTAGTTATGAGTTTTATGCTACAGCTTTGTAAGGTAAAACCCATAACTACTGACTTTCAGTTTACTGTACGGATCTTGTAGTTATGGACTGTACCGCTCACTTTTTGGCCGGACAGGCAAACTGGTAATACCGGCACTATGGAAGTCTCATTGAAAAAGGACTTTTTAAAAAGTGCGGTAGTTACGTTGCGTGACGGCCAAAAAAGTGTGCGGTACAGCTATATCTACAAGACTCGTAATAGCAGCGGTAGTGAAAAAGAGCCATAACGCTGCTTTTTCACTCATAATGCAAAACTCGTAATCTAGCCGAGAGATAGTAAGATGTTTAGTTACAGCAATGCCAGGTTTATTAAAGTATCATATGATTTGTCACTTTGATTGATATGATCAGGTTGAGTATAAGTTTGTTAGTTTTAGAAAATGATGTTTATTAAAGGGACATTCCAGTCAAAATTTAAATGTACATAGATTTATTACATCTTTAAATAGAAACATATTTGCAATATACATGTATTGGCAAAAATGCTTCTAGTAAAAGTTATCACTCTTTTAGTGTTAACATTTTTCTCTGAACGTGCATGTGAAGGATCCGATAGCTAGATATTGTCACTGCACCCACATTTTAAATAATGCAGCTGCTCAGATCATCAGTGGTACTTGTATCATCTCAGCAATTAACAAATTGAGTCATTACCAGATGGTACAAGCACCTTATGCTCTCTAAGCAAGTGATGTGTTTAAAATGCTGGTGCACGGTGCATATTTAAATACACTTTTGAAACAGCTATAGCTTTTATTAGAAGCATTTTTAATAATGCAAGTATATTACAAAATTGCTTCTGTTCAATACCCAAATGCACCCCTGGGGTTTCCAATTTAGCTGGAATATCTCTTTAATTTTGAACATAACACATATACTTGCACAGATACCAGATTGTTGTATATTTTGTATAAATAGGAAACACAACATATACTATTTTAGATCTTCATAGCTTTCTCTAAAATGGAGATATAATTAATTAAGGAATTTAAAACTTTTGGTAACTAGTTAGATTCTGTTCACAGTTACTTTTGAGTAATAGATGACACATAGTTTTGGGTATTAGCTTGACCGAAACCAAACATTATTTACTGACTGGCTACTTGACAATAAAATAAATAATATTAACCTAGATGTCTTCTTTATTCCATTAAAGTGGTTTTAATAACATTATAGTGGACATGAGCATTGCTTTAAGCCTTTTTTAATAAAAATTTTGAATGTGGAGAATTAAACGAGCATTACAACTGCAAGGATTTTGTAGTTATAATATTTTAGCCCCTCCCATTGGAAGGAGCCACTACAGTGCTTGATTTGGTCAACTTTTAAGTTTCTTTTGTGTAATAGTTGACTCATTGCTATTGACAGGAATAGAACACTGTGTTGCAGCTCAGTATATATAAATTGTTTTGTTTTTTTCTGTGAATGCACTGGACTAAAAGTCATGAACACCTTAGAGAGAATGTAGCTTGTTATAGAATTTAAGTAATCTTTCATGTTAGTATGGGAAAATCTGTTTAGTTTTTAAACTATGTAGAGAGCATTAGGTAATTATCTGAATTCTTTTGACCTAAAAATCACATCAAGTGTGTGAACGCACACAGATGGTGAACATCATGATAAATAAATGAGGTCTTATATAACCAAATTAATAATTTAAAATAAAGGGAAAGCATAGAAACTTACTTCCTGCTTTCAGTACATTAAAGTTGAAAGATTTTGTTTGACACGAAGAGAGGAAGTTAAAATGATTACTATTTAAAACAGTTTCATTAATATATACAATGAGAACAAAAATAAAGTGTAACATTATTTGAAATGGTATTTCAGGAAAAAAACTTTGCTTTATATTAACAAATTACATCATTAATTTGCTATCATACATTTACAATAACAAAATGGTTAATACATACAAATTAAAAATACTTTTTGGAGAAACAGGTTTCTAATAGACGTATCTGAAAACATAGATCTAGCACATATTTCACTCTTAAGGTAAACAACAATAAAGCTATTTAAGATAAAACTTTATTTTAGAGACTATTTTAACAATACAAGGGTTTTCATTAATTGAAGAAGGTTATTTGCTATATAGTAATCATTTCCTAATTTAGGTACCTTCAACAAGCCAACATCTTAGCTTATCCCTTAACTAAGCATGAGTAGTTACTCAGATGTTTAGTCATTCTTTCCAGAAAGGAATATCATTAAATTCTAGCATACAAACAATGCGTCATGATAACTGAAAAAAATATACAGATATAAAACATGGAGTAAGGAAACATAACTTTTTATTGTTACACTAGAATTCTACTTCTCTTTGTATATAACCTCTGCAAAGCTGATTCACTAGACACTACTTTTATTTATTTATAAAATATTTTACCAGGAAAGATACATTGAGATTTCTCTCGTTTTCAAGTATGTCCTGGGTACACAAAACATTGCATTGATACAATGGGTACAATAAAATACAAAACAATAATAATGCATGATATATGCACAAATTTTTTAACATAGAGCAGGTAGGAAATATATAATCAACAATGACAGGTTTTACTCCATTCGATAATTATATTTCAAGTTTTTTGAAAGAGCAAAGCCTGACTCAAACACACCACAAACCTACAACACACTTCTGAGTCAGGGGCGTATTTAGGTTTTGTGCTGCCCTAGGCACTCAGAATCCTGCTGCCCCCCTCCGCCCCCTGGAGTTGTGATTTTTTTTTTCTGCTGCATTTTAAAATTACATTTTCCCCAGCAATAAAAAAGCGTGTTGTATATTCTCATGTATTTTATATGCATATCATATCAGTCAAATGAAGACATTCTTTTCAATGCATTTGAAAAATATTGATAGAGGCTATAAATCTATAGATAATGATTCATGCTACCCCCTCCCTCGAATATCAGATATTACTAGAATCTCCTGCATAGTATTAGTAGTCAGTGTCACACAGTGTCCAGCCCAACTCAATAAACAGTTGTGACTTATTCTATTTCAGTGGCGGTGACATTACCAATGCAGTGATGTTTAATAACTGTGCTGTAGTTTGTATAGGGTACCTAAATAGTTAACTTAACAGCTTTGGTGGTGCATCTGTCAGATATTTCTGCACAGCCTAATTGGTTTGTTATATGACGCAATGAAAAACCACACAAATCCCATTTCAGGCTCTTCTAAATAAAGCTGGAGTAGCTGCCCCAGACATTACAATAAAAATGTATAGTTGTCCTCAGAGAGGGACCTTTATTCATGGCCGTTTGCAGTTATGGCATATTTATAATTTTTTTCCTAGAAATAGAGATGCTCAGTCATGTGATTTTATATTTTAAAGGTGCCACCTGTAAGCGTCGCGATGATACACAGGTCATCTGTAAAAGTGTAGTCAATTGCTCTATGAAATAACTACAATGACTTCCAATCTACACAGTATGTAGTATGATAGTATCTTATCTAGTACTATGGTTTTACTTCTACCACTGTGAGTGTGTCTGATATATATATATATATATACACTGTAAATATATATATATATATATATATATATACTGTATATACTGTATATATATATATGTATATATATATATATATATATATACCGACAGACCCCAGGCTAGACAAATCACATATGCACTCCTTTATGCTATTGATAGACCCCAACAGACTTTAGAGCAATGCCTACCACCTGAGGCTCCTTTAAGAAAGTTATATAACTCCAGCAAACCTAATAACAATATATTAGTTGCCCTTTTTCAGCTTCTCTCAGATATGTGGTGCTTGCAGTGCACAAATGCAAGGTCTGAATGCTGCATCCTTACAGTAGTAGGTCACCTATACATGAAGTAAGGATGTCCTAGTAGAATTGTATTTTGTTTACTTTTGAGCAATTGTCACAATGACAGCCATAATTAAAAATAAATAAAATGTAGCCTTTGTTATAAAAAAAAAATGTATTCCTCTACTAAGATTTCAGTTGCCTAACTATTCTAAAGCCGTCTTGGCTACAGTGTATGGTATGAAAATCTGACGACACAAGAAGATTCAGTGCAGCATGACAGTTATGCTTATTATTATTATATCCTAATTTGGCAAATTATGGGGGGAAAATAGGCTTCAGGCTCTGACATTATCACCTTATACAATGGTAATATCACTGGCATGGGCACGCTCATCACCCCCTGGCCCCCTCCTCACCAGTCCTCCCGTCTGGTCACTCCTGCCCTGCTGGCCCCCTCCCTCCTCACCAGTCCTCTCCGCTCTGGCCTCCGGTGACTGCCTGACTCCCAGTGAGACTCCTTACTCTGTCCTGTCCTGTGAGGGCGAGGCTGTGACTGTCCGACTCCGACTCTGCTGTGTCAGTCCTCACAGCCGCTCCTCACTGCCCTGAGAGGGAGATCATGTGCGCACGTGCGTGTCTGGGACAGGAAGGCGGGCGGCGGAAGTAAGGAAAACGTCATGCAGTTGAAAGTGCCACTTTGCCGCCCCCCAAATCTGTCGCTGTTGGCACCGGCCTTGTTGGCCTAGGGATAAATACACCCCTGTTCTGAGTCAAATAGTAATTACGTAACTCGTAAGTCTTCCAACCTGTCTGTCCTATATTCTCTTGTGCACTGACATATGAAGGCCATCCTTTTACTGGAATCACCTAAACTATTTTAAATGATTTAAAGAAAGCAATGCAAGGCTGTAAAATAGCAAGTTATATGGCCTTAGATGAAAGCAACATTCCAGTCCACACAGACACACATCAAAGACGTTCACCGCTAGGCTCAGTAATTGCAGTCTAAACTATATACAATATGAGGCACCTTCCAACACGCGCTAGAGACACAGCTGACTTAAGCATAATTAGCATTCTGTATTCTGCTTATATTTACAGTGAGTAAATGATTCACATCCTCTCACATGGATCTTGGGGACAAATGGGGGATAAATGGGTTCATTTATATTCCAGATTGTAATTTTTTATTTTCTTTAAAAAAAATGTGTGTATCTGATTTTGTGGTAAACTATTTTAAAGATATATAGCTGAAGTTGGCTTGTGAATAATAGAGAGAGAGGTTTATATGAACAGGCTGTTCCAATTTTTGTTTACTTGCAAGCTGTCTCAATGATTGCTTCTGCTCTGTCTTCATAAAATATTGTAAAGGTAGAATGTCTACATTAAGGGATGGTACAAAAAATGTAAATGGGCACTAATCATTTTACAGATGATGAAGCTTTGGGGCCTATTTATCATGATGCGAGCGGACATGATCCGATATTGCAGATCATGTCCGCTGCACATCGATAAATGCATACGCTCTGGGCATTTATCATTGCACCAGCAGTTCTTGTGAATACTGGTGCAATACCGCCCCCTGCAGATTCGCGGCCAAACAGCCACTAGGGGGTGTCAATCAACCTGATTGTATTCGATCAGATTGATTTCCGGCAATGTTTGTCCACTGCCTCAGAGCAGGCAGACAGGTTATGGAGCAGCGGTCTTTTTTTGGCATTATCAAGTCAGTAGGTCCTGATAATATTCATCCAAAAGTTTTTAAAGGAATTTCAATATGTGCTAGCTGCCCCATTTATTGATCTGTTTAATCAGTCACTATTGACAGGAGTTGTTGGAAATGATAAGGGAATAGTGAATGTAGTACTGCTTCATAAAAAGGGCAGTAGGGAAGAATCTGGTAACTACAGGCCAGTCAGTTTAAATTCACTAATACGGAAATAAATGGAAACTCTCTTACATTAAAGAATTATGATTTAGATAAAGAGGAACAGGACCAAAATTAGCATGGTTTTCCAGGGGAGGTGGACCAAATGAGAAGTGACATAAAAAAATTGGAGAATTGGACAAATGACTTAGTTAGGTTCTTGTGCTGCTTTACAGATCATTAGTAAGGCCTCATCTTGGGTACTGTCTGCAGTTCTGGAGGCTATATCTCCAGAAAGGTATAAACAAACTGGAATATGTGCAAAGAAGGGCTACTAAATTGTACATGATCTAGAAAATAAAACTTACTAGGAAAGACTCAATTACCTAAATATGCATAGCTTACAGGAGAGAAGGGAAAGGGGTGATATGATAGTAATTTTCAAGTATATTAAGAAGCATAGTAAAGCTGAGATTGTGAGTATTTTTTATAAAAAGCAAAATTCAAGAACAAGGGGTCTTAAGCTGAAGGGTAGTAGGTTCAGGAGTAATTTGCAGAGGTACTTCTTTATAGAAAAAGTGATTGATTCATGGAATATATGTCCACAAAAGGTGGTAATGACAAACATTGTGGGGGACTTCAAGAATAATTATAGATAAGTTTATACTTTTAGGAAATTCTGTGCAGACATGTTGAGCCTATGGTTCTTATCTGTCATCAAAATCTATGTTTCTATGTTTTTACCTCTGATTATCTGACTGATGATTTCTGGTATGTGGGAGGTTAAAAGCTTGTGGGAACTGGAAATTTGTTGATGGTGTCATGCATGGGAGAGGTGTGGTTATGTGCAGGGATATGTTGGTTTGTGGGCACTTCTGGAAGGTCTGTGAGCATGTCTGGGTAAGTTTTGGGTGGGATCTAATTAGTCTTTTAAAACCAGGACACAGAGGATCTGCGGGCTGGATGATGGGAATTGCCCATAGCAGTTTATGACTATGTTCATTTTATATATACAGTAGCAAAAAAAGCATGTGAACCCTTGGATTTAACAACTGGTTGATCATCCACCCAGCAATAACTTCAATATAACATTTTGTGTAGTTGAAAATCAGACCTAAAGTCTTCCTATTGGGAGATTTTTGAACCATTCCTGTTTACAAGACTGTTTCAGTTCAGCAATCTATATGTGATATCTGATGTAAATCACTCTCTTGTGGTCACAGTATCTGAATCAGGTTGCTGAGTTACTCCTGTGTTCTGGATTATTGTCCTGCTGTGTCAAACAACATTTGTTAAGCTTTGGCTGTTGAACATGCTCCTTCAAAAAGTCTCAATAAATGTGAAAAATAATTTTATTATTGATGACAACAAACTGTTCAGGTCCTGAGACATTAAAGCTGCTCAAAATATGATCCTCCAACACCATACTTTACAGTTGTGATAATGTTTTGATTTTGGTGTGCTGTGCTGTGCTTTTTTTCTCCACAAACATAACTTTGTGTGTTTATTTCAAACAACTCAACTTTGGTTTCTTCTACGAACAGAATATTTTGCCAGTACCGCTGTAAACCACCCAGATGCTCTATTGCAAATGCCAGCTTTTTGAGACATCTTGAACCTGTAGGTTCACATACATGTTTCACCCTGCACTGTAAATGTTTACATGATGTGTTCAATAAAGACATGAAAAGGTATAATTGTTTGTATGTTATTTAATAAGCAGACTGTGTTTGTCTATTGTTGTGGCTTAAAGATCATAAAAATGTATTACCAATTCATAGAAAAATCAAGGTAGTTTTGGAAAGAGTTCTCATAAAAAAATTTTTGCCACTTTATAAATGATTTGTTACATGAAAATGTACTAAATCATTTGCTCTTCTTACAAAAGATATACACTTTTTGATGTCCAAGCAAATAGTTATTGTAAAATTATTTCATTCCTCTTGAGGAACTTGTATACATTTCTAATTTTTTTTTTAATAGTCATATCTAAATACAATTTATCTTTAAATGTCAATAATAAACGTTACTTTTTTACCCTATAACTGGCTTTTCCCTACAACACAATAATATCTAACGTGTTGTAAACATGCTGTTTTGTACATTATTGCTATTGATTTTTATTAATTATACAGTACACAGTGCCTGCCCACATGATTTATATAAGAAAACTGGCAGACAATTAAGGGAGGCATTGCTGCATACTTTATCAAACGGATCATTCTTTTACTCCCTGTAGAGAAACTTGAACTGAAATTTTCATACATACATACATATATATATATATATATATATATATATATATATATATATATATATATATATATGTTTATATGTATATATATATATATATATGTATATATATATATATATATATATATATATATATATATATGTGTGTGTGTGTATGGGATTGTGTGTGTATTGTGTATTTATATTTAGCTTTTAGTCAATGTTATATTGTCCTATACTAAGTAAAATAATACAACACAAATTGTTTTTTTTCCCTTTTTCTTACTGATAAATCATTTTTTCCCCTTTTTCCCCTTATGTACGCATCACTAATTTCTTTGGAATACCAAACAAGGTGGACAAAAAATCATCATTACCAATTAGACCATGTATCATTTTAGGTTCATGATATAGGGGTCGAATTATAAAGCTCCGAATGGAGCTTGATGCCCCTTGTTTCCGGTGAGCCTTCATAACCTGTCCGCCTGCTCTGAGGCCACAACAGAAATCAACCCGATCGAATACAATCGGGTTGATTGTCACCTCCTGCTAGTGGCCAATGATAAATGCGGACAGCGTATGCTGTCGGCATTTATCAATGTGCAGCGGACATGATCTGCTATATCGGATCATGTCCGTTCGCAGCATAGTAAATAGGCCCTATAGTGTTGTTTTTAATGCATAGTTTGAATTCTTTACAGTGGCACAAAACAGTTGTATAATAAGTTAAATTTTAATAATTATTAATAATATGCATCATTTTAGTAGCTTTAGACCATTTATAGGTTTTGTCTTAGTGGGAAGGGTTTAGGCATTCTGGATTGTTTCAGGTTAATAAGAAATAAGCTTTAGGCCCAGTGGAGAAGTTTAAGTGCTATTAAAAGATCATACTCTACATTAAAAGGGTTGCATTAGAGTTCATTATAATTAGGGGTCATGGTTAGTTTTTATTTGTGTTGCAGGATTTGTGATTAGGGTTAATCATCAGAGGATGAAGAAAGGGTTAATTGTTTAAGTGAGTCATGGGCTCCAGCATACATAAAAATGCTTGGATTGTATGAATATAGGGAACACTCAGATTAAGCAAGTCAAAGGTGTTATAATTGTAGGAAAATCAATTCAGAAATCTCTCCATTATTACATATCAGCCAGAAATAGGGGTTGGATATGGCCCCTATGCTAGGTATATACAATTTCCTTGATGCCTCCATTCAATGAATGTAAAAGTGGCTACAAAAAAAGAGGTTGTTAAAACATTTGCCAGTACATAAAAGCAAAAGTAGTTACCTACAAATAATTCTGTTCATTATGAGTTGGACCACAATCTATTAGCGGAGGCTTTTACATCTCTTTCTTTGACACCTCAATGCATTTGGTAAAGTCCTGGAATGGCATTTTGGAAATAGTATATTACCTTGCACATTAGTGAACTCATATTCATGGAGGCACAATCCCACTTGGAGCTTAATAATACAAGTGCAAGCACTGTTATGAATGTGTTTGGACTTGCATGAAGGCTCATTCCCTATAAAAACCCAGTCACGGAGGCGCAATCTCATTTCAACATCTTCTATGCAGATGGGATGTTACAAGGGGACGAGTTCACTTTTGAAAGTTGCAGTACTTTTAAAATCCAGTATAAGAAAATATTTTGAGTCCTTCTAAGATATTGTTTATACCCAGGGGTATAACTCTAAGGTTTGCAGGGTTGAAGTTGTGACTGTGCCCAGCCTTCTAGGGGGCCCGTCAGTGCAGACTGTCAGGCACATGCACCAGGGATGTCTAAAATGTAAGCATTGTACCATAGAAAATGCTGCAGTATTGCGCCTTGAAAGAGGAGGTGCAGGGCTAATGGCATTCACAGCAGCACTTCCATCTTGTCCTGCATCTGTTCTCCGTGTGCACTGTTTTTTTCCCATTTAACTTTCTCAAGGTTCCCTGCCCATTCACAGTCACAGAGACAAATTCCCCCCCCCCCCTGCCTCTACCAACCTCACCACGTGGCTGAAGAGCCGGCAAGAGCATAATGAATTAGCCATTGTCCTGCTCTGCCTATCAACCTGGTTCTTTTTTTTAGCTAATATAAGAGGAGCATGTAATTTAGAAGGAGAAATCAGGATGCTAACCTCCCACAGTATGAGCTATGCGGTGAGACAGACTGGAATTATCCTGTTAGTTGTTAGTTTGCATTTACTAAATAAAAGTTATGTTTTAACTTCAAGCAACCCCACTTAGTTGGAGCTAATTTTGTTCTTGTGCTGGAATCTTGCTATTTCATTTAAACCATGGGATCAGCTCTACTCACAACTGAGTGAGCTGGATGCTATGGGTAACATGACGCCTCACTAACCCATGCCGTCTGCAGATCAGAGGCGTGTCCACACTGGGTGTAGCGCTAATGGTAGCACATCCTGCTGAGTAGGCTCCGGATTGATTTGAAGCTGCAAGCACAGAGACGTCAACACATACAAAGCAGCAGGCAAGTCTACCTATGTGGTTTAAGAAATACACAACCTTAGGAGTGCCACGCTAAATGAACTTTAATACGTCACATATAGCAGCTTCCTGCAAAGTATGATTGCCGGTTATATATTTTTTCAGCACTAGTTTGTTCTATGTGAAGTGCGTGTGAGCTTGTGACAAACTTTAATTATGGTATTGCCTTAATACTGCTGTTCATCTTAACTTCAAAGAATAAGCTATATTCTCGCATATTATTATACTCTCAGTAAAACACTGGAATGCTGGTGTTATTGGAGGTGGGAGGCCAGGGTTTAAACAGGCATTGTACACTAGATTTTTATTTCCAGTTCCCTTTTGTGCTCTTCTTGCCTCTTAAATTGATTCTAAAATCCATCATTGCCTATCGTACCTAATTTGCCCAAAAAAACTGTAAAAATAAATGGGCCAGATTATTAGTGGAGCGCTATTTAGCACTTTTGCTAGATTGCTAATTACACTAGAAGTAAACGTTTTGCGCACATCAGGTTGCGCTGGTATTACGAGTTGAAAGTAAAAACTTATTGTGCATGTAGTAATGCAAGGTAGCTAACGCCAGCCTTCTAGTGTACCAGTGAGGGGGGTCCTTCATGGACCTTGCACTGGGCCCCTGAAATTTCTAGTTATGCCTCTTTTTATACATGTCCTTACTTAGGGCCCGATGATCTAAATCTTGCAAATTTAGAGGTGGTTTTTCACACCAACCCTCGCCCTGGTGGAATAATCGTAAAAAAGGGGCAGTCCCTTCGAGTGGCAAGATGTCTCCTATTGAATGTAATGGAGCATGCTGGAAAGGGACACTTCGCTAAGTAGAGTGAAGTTAACAGTGTGCAGGGGGTGCACTTTAAAAAATAAATCCTGCAGCCATCATAAATCACCTTACGCTGCTTTCTTCATATATTATCTTAAAATCGTATATATTTTCGTATGCATGTGTTTTTCTATTAGGGTTATAAGTATTTTGAGTGTTTTGCAGGAAAAAAAACTATGAGATCTGTAGTGCCAACATTTTTACAGGATTAAACAGGGACTAGAGGGACAATTTCATATACGCCCATGGAACACCCATGTTCTGCCCATTTTACGAAAAAACAACAACAATTACGCTTTGTATTTTGTAATGATAAGTATGAATTTCTAAGTGATTTTTCAACATTGATTGTACTTAAATTATGATTTACACTATGCATATTTAATATGACATTCCTGTGTAATTTACATACAAATTTTACATTTTTTGATAAAATACGATTTTTTTTTGTGCGAATGATTTAATTATTAGTGTTGTAAGATTTTTAAACTATGAATTTTATTGTGCACTCCGCCTCATACGAAAATGCAGTATACACGCCTTAAGAGACACCCTGTTTTCAGTGTATAAACTGACTTTAGACCATTCAACCAGGGAAATAGGATTGGCGAGTATTCTTTAATAATTTCGCCAGCCCAGAGACCATTAGATCGTCGGGCCCTTAGACACAGCAAAGGAACTGAGATAAGAATCATTCAACAGATCTTTCAAGGCGATTGTCCTGGGTCTGAAAAAAAACATATTTCACAAACCAAAAATTACAGTTTTAAATTATTTAAAATATAAATTCTGCAAGCAGATCTTTTGTAATGAGGTGTATAATTTCTATTGCATAAATAGAAGATGACTTTAATGTCCCTTTAATTATTTTGGTTTGAAAGCAGAAAATCTATAAACAATCTATAAACAAAAGGTATTGCTTTAGTATTGTTATAGTATACAAAAGACCAGATTACAAGTGGTGCGCTGATACCATGTCCTGTGATAAGTAGTATTAGAGCGCAAATATACATTCATATTTTCCATATTTTACTACCTAAAATTAAAAATATTTAAAAAATGTCTGAAAATAGCATTATAATAATATTACAGCATAGTTCCAATTGAAATCATCTATTAAATAGGTCAAATCATTAAAAATGGCATATTTCAAAATCTACATATATTTTTAAAAGTAAAATTTTTGACTTTTTAAAATTTCCAGTACAAGTTATTAACTGTGAACTTGTGTGCACTTTTTGCAATGTTGTTTATATAGCTAACATTTATGTAAACTTTGTACAGAAAATACTTTTTATGTATGCCTTGTGATATCTGAGCTCTCAATAAAATTGCTATCTTAATAATATTGTTTATCATCTCAATCTCTTGTTATGCAAAATCTTGACAACTTATTCACACCTTACAGAACAAGGATCACCATATCTCTGTCAAGAGACCATAGAACAATCACAGATATGTCAGTGACACATTGGAAAACAGCATTTCAGTGGGTGATAATGAAGCTTGAAGAGGCTTTGAAAACCATTATAAATATGTTTAAAAAACACAACACAGACCTGTCACTTAGAGAACATTGAACTAAACAAGCCATGATAATAGTTTTATATTGGTGACAAGACAATGATCTATTAGCATCTTTCAGACAACCCTTGGAGACTTTATTCAGTGTGTAAAATTTGTAGTATAAGATACTGAATAATAAAATAGACTGAAAAAATGTTTAGTTGTGTAAAATTAATTACGGCTTATATATTACAGATGCACATATATTTGTAAATGCAAAAATAACAACAAATGTGTTATGTGTTGCATTTGTTTATGAACTGATGAACAAATCACCATATAAATAATAAACAAATAACCAAATGTGTGAACTAATTAATTTCTTTCATACATTCATTCACATTCATTTATATATTTATATATTTATATGAAAAATACAGTCAGGATAGAAACCAATAACAAGAAGTCAAGAAAACCATAATTGATTGATTGTTTATGCAGCCTGTTTGTGCAATTTCTTACCCAAGTCTGACTTCTTATTTGCCAGGGTAAAAACACATACAAACCCTAGCTCTGATGAGAACCATTTTGAGATTCAGTATGTGAGCTTGGTTAATACATTTGGGCCAAACTGACCCAAGTGATTCTTGTCATATTGACACTCGGTTACTTTGTTACATGTATTAGACTGCAATGCAACACTGTTGCATGTGACTACTTTTACTTTTTTAATCTGTACAAAAAAAAAACAGATTTATTACAATTTGTATTTGTCTCATACAGTATTATTAAATGTAATATTAAAATAATTCTTTAACCCCTTAATGACCAAGAACGTACGCCACACGTCCTCAAAAAAAATGCAGTTAATGACCGAGGACGTGTGGCGTACGTCCTTGGTCTGGAAAGCAGCTGGAAGCGATCCTGCTCGCTTCCAGCTGCTTTCCGGTTATTGCAGTGATGCCTCGATATGGAGGCATCCTGCAATAACCCCCCTTGGCCATCCGATGCAGAGAGAGCCACTCTGTGGCCCTCTCTGCACCGGACATAGATGGCCGGTATCGTTGGTGGGTGGGAGCTTACGTGGGAGGCGGGTGGGCGGCCATCGGTGCTCAGTGTGAAGTGGAGGGGGGCGGGATCGGGGGCGGGATCTACGGGGGCGCGCACGGGAGCGTGCGCATGCACGGGGGATGGCGGGCGGGCGCGTGCACGGGGCGGGAGCGGGTGGGAACCGCTACACTACAGAAAAAAATAAAGTGAAAAGTAAAACTAAATGTAATTATTACAAATGTAATCTAAGGGATCTGGAAGGGGTTGGGGGTTGGTCTTGGTGGGGGGGAAGCTACACTACAGAAAAGGGCATTTTTTAAATCAAAAGGCACATTTTTTTACAAAACTGGGTACTGGCAGACAGCTGCCAGTACCCAAGATGGCACCCATTAAGGCAGAGGGGAAGGGTTAGAGAGCTGTTTGGTGGGGGATCAGTAAGGTTGGGGTCTAAGGGGGGATCCTACACATCAGCATATGTAAATATGCTTTTTTTTTTTTTTAAATAAGGGCCAAATACCTTTTATTTTAGTACTGGCAGAGTTTCTGCCAGTACTTAAGATGGCGGGGACAATTGTGGGGTGGGGGAGGGAAGAGAGCTGTTTGGGAGGGATCAGGGGGTCTGATGTTTCAGGTGGGAGGCTGAGCTCTACACTAAAGCTAAAATTAACCCTGCAAGCTCCCTACAAGCTACATAATTAACCCCTTCACTGCTAGCCATAATACACGTGTGATGCGCAGCGGCATTTAGAGGCCTTCTAATTACCAAAAAGCAATGCCAAAGCCATATATGTCTGCTATTTCTGAACAAAGGGGATCCCAGAGAAGCATTTACAACCATTTGTGCCATAATTGCACAAGCTGTTTGTAAATAATTTCAGTGAGAAACCTAAAATTGAGAAAAAATTTACGTTTTTTTAAATTTGATCGCATTTGGCGGTGAAATGGTGGCATGAAATATACCAAAATTGGCCTAGATCAATACTTGGGGTTGTCTACTACACTACACTAAAGCTAAAACTACCCCAAAAAGCTCCCTACATGCTCCCTAATTAACCCCTTCACTGCTGGGCATAATACACGTGTGGTGCGCAGTGGCATTTAGCGGCCTTCTAATTACCAAAAAGCAACGCCAAAGTCATATATGTCTGCTATTTCTGAACAAAGGGGATCCCAGAGAAGAATTTACAACCATTTATGCCATAATTGCACAAGCTGTTTGTAAATAATTTAAGTTAGAAACCAAAAGTTTGTGAAAAAATTTGTGAAAAGTGAACGATTTTTTGTATTTGATTGCATTTGGCGGTGAAATGGTGGCATGAAATATACCAAAATGGGCCTAGATCAATACTTTGGGTTGTCTACTAAAAAAAAATATATACATGTCAATGGCTATTCAGAGATTCCTGAAAGATATCAGGGTTCTAATGTAACTGTCGCTAATTTTGAAAAGAAATGGTTTGGAAATAGCAAAGTGCTACTTGTATTTATGGCCCTATAGTTTACAAAAAAAGCAAAGAACATGTAAACATTGGGTATTTCTAAACTCAGGACAAAATTTAGAAACTATTTAGCATTGGTATTTTATGGTGGTTGTAGATGTGTAACAGATTTTGGGGGTCAAAGTTAGAAAAAGTGTTTTTTTTTCAATTTTTTCCTCATATTTTATATTTTTTTTTATAGTAAATTATAAGATATGATGAAAATAATGGTATCATTAGAAATTCCATTTAATGGCGAGAAAAACAGTATATAATATGTGTGGGTACAGTAAATGAGTAAGAGGAAAATTACAGCTAAACACCAACACCTCAAAAATGTAAAAATAGCCTTGGTCCCAAACGGACAGAAAATGGAAAAGTGCTGTGGTCATTAAGGGGTTAAAGGAACAGTCTACGCTAAAATAAACTTTCATGATTCAGATAGAGCATGTTATTTAAAACAATTTTCCAATTTACTTTTATCACCAATTTTGCTTTGTTCTCTTGGTATTCTTAGTTGAAAGCTTAACCTAGGAGGTTCATATGCTAATTTCTTAGACCTTGAAGCCCACCTCTTTCAGATTGCATTTTAACAGTTTTTCACCACTAGAGGGTGTTAGTTCACATATTTCATATAGATAACACTGTGCTCGTGCACGTGAAGTAATCTGGGAGCAGGCACTGATTGGCTAGACTGCAAGTCTGTCAAAAGAACTGAAAAAAGGGGCAGTTTGCAGAGGCTTAGATACAAGATATTCACAGAGGTTAAAAGTATATTATTATAACTGTGTTGGTTATGTTAAACTGGGGAATGGATAATAAAGGGATTATCTATCTTTTAAAACAATAAAAATTCTGGTGTAGACTGTTCCTTTAATTTCTGTAAAATAAAATTCTTAAATCTGTATGAAATTATTTTTATATGCTCTGTAACTATTGTTTGCATTAAATTAATAATTCTTTAAAATTTTCAAATTGTTTAATGTAAGTTTTGGGTTAAAACTAGTTGCATATTCTGCTGTCCATTGAAAATAATGGTGAAAGAACATATGGAAAAATGAATAAATTTAGGACAAAACGAATAACTGAAAATGAAGACGAAACTCATTTTTTTGTTGGTGCACATATCTATTATGTTATATATTAACATTTATAGCATTTTGATTTCATTTGCTGAGTTTCTTTTTTATTTGATAAAATAAGTTTACTATCTAAATATACTATTTAAATTTATCTTAAATTTATGGAGACTCCTGGCATCTTTCTCTCCCAAAGTATTAGACTTGAAGGGAGATTAAAAACTCAAGTAAAAATTGTGCTTTGTCACACACTTACTAGAGAGACCAAAAATCAAATTATGCAACCTAAGGTTTCAAAATGCTGCAAATTCCCTAAATCGGCTATCTGATTTGGAGTATTTGTAGGTAACAGAAATTTATTTTGGCATCCTAGGAAGAGTGGGAAACATTTTTTAAAAAATGCAGAGGTGTTTAATGTTATTTTATGTCATTTAATGTTACACGTTTGCTTCACCAATTGGTTTGGTACCCTATTAGATTAGGGGTTTAGAAGAGGTTCTAGCTTTATGGAATCCTGGGTGAGGAAGGGGGTACTTTTGTATTTATTTTGCTTTTCAGATATGTTTTATGGAAAACTTCCATTCAAGTAAGCATACGGCAAACTAGTGTTTAAAAAAAAATACATGCATTATTTTCACATAGCCATAAAGGTGTTTGCTTCTGCAAGTTGTTTATTTTGTTGCTTTTTTTAAGATGTTTGATGAAATCGCCATTCAGAGGCAGCGTCACATGATCCATTAAAGTTAAAGGGAGAGCAAGAGAAAGCAAGTAAAGTAGTACGCTAATGTTCCACTGTTGCAACTAAAAGCCAGGAGAGCTCACTCCCATCCACTTTAATGACTATACCAAAATAGACTCTGGTTGGTTTGTAGTTCCCAGCAATCTTCAAAAAAATAAAAATTTTAAAAAAAAAGAATTGAGAGATATCAAGGGCTAAAATATATATATAAAATTAAAAAATATATATAAAATAAAAAAATATATATAAAATTAAAAAAAATATAAAAAATAAATAAAATATATACTTTATATAAAAACATTTTGATAAATATACTTGATAAGAAATGTTGTATTAAAGGGACAGTCTACACCAGAATTTTTATTGTTTTAAAAGATAGATAATCCCTTTATTACCCATTCCCCAGTTTTGCATAACCAACATAGTTATAATAATATACTTTTAACATCTGTGATTATCTTGTATCTAAGCCTCTGCAAACTGCCCCTTCTTTCAGTTCTTTTGACAGACTTGCAGTCTAG